>NC_065449.1:199862665-200170281 GCF_917563875.1 Diabrotica virgifera virgifera | reverse complement strand
GACCCCCAAATAGTTTCGCATAGCTTACAAGCCCACTTAAATAAAATAGAAAAATGGTTAAAAAATGGAAACTAAAAGCTAATGAAACAAAATCGACCCATATGACATTTACCATGCCAAGAGAGAGCTGTCCACCAGTATACATAAACAATAAACAATTAGTACAAGTAGATACAACCAAATACCTGGGCATACATCTAGATAAAGGACTAACATGGAAAAAACACATCTTCACCAAAAGAAAGCAACTTGGACTCAAACTTCAACAAATGTACTGGATTCTGAGCAGACATTCAAGACTGTCAATTGAAAATAAATTAGTGGTATACAAAGCCATACTTAAACCCATATGGACCTATGGCATACAGCTATGGGGCTCAGCCAGCAACTCTAACTTGGAAATCATATAACGTTTTCAAAATAAGGCATTAAGAACCATAGTAAACGCTCCATGATACGTCTTCAACGCAATAATAGAAAAAGACCTGAAAGTTCCCAACACCAAAGAAGAATCAGCAAATAGAGTGAAAAGTATGAAGAAAGACTTAGTGCGCATCCAAATGATTTCGCGAGTGAATTATTAAACACGGAGGATGAAGTTCGCAGACTTAAGCATTATAAACCAACTGACTTACCAAATAGATTTTAGATAAATTAGAACTATTTGAAGTGTTACTTTATTTTACTAGTAGTACTATATATATATATTTGTTGATAATTTAGAAAGAAAAGTTTTCAGTGTAATTCTTACCTACATGTCATAGCCTAAGAAAGTCATAACTTTAACTGATTGTTCCTAACGGAACAGATTGTTAAATAAATTGGAGTAATAAAAAAAATTATTCTCGATCTCACCAGGCAGCGTTTTGAGTGCACTACTTTTCCTGACTTTCACAGCAAATTTACCAGAAATACACAATACTACAAGTACATCATTTGCAGATACAGTAGCTGTATTATCAACTAGTTAGAATCCAGCAGATGCCGCTTCTCATCTCCAAACCGACCTAAACCTACTCACAGAATGGACAATCAATGGAGAATTAAAATAAATAAAAGAAAGTCAGTACAAGCGTGTACAAGTAACATTTACCACCCGCCGGGAAATCTGTCTTCCACTCACAGTTAACAATACATACATCCCCATCAGCACAGAAGTGAAATACCTTGATTGCATATCGACCAAAGGCTAGCATGGAATAAACACATCCAAGTGAAATGCAGGCAGTTGGAACTCAAGTTCAGACAAATGTACTGGCTCCTTGGTAGGACCTTGGTAGGTCTCAAAATTGTTATTTATTATCGAATTACTCCTATAAAAAACTATGCTACACATCAAAATCATATCGTGGTTTCAATCAAAAGTCCGTAGATCAATTACTGGCGCACCATGGTATGTCAGTTATCTCACAATCCACAATGGTCTAAATATTCCCTTTGTAAGAGATGAAATACCACTGGCAGCGACCAACCATGAAAGTCGAACAGGAAACCATGACAACTAACTGATTTAACATCTCTACCAGAATGAACCAATAATCAGAAGACTCCAGCGAACGTGGCCACAAGATTTAATACACTGAACTAAACTTATATAAATAATAATAAAATACAGTGCGTCCATAAAGTAACGCATAAATTCGTTATTTCGTAAACCGGCGACTTTAAGAAAAAATACCGAAACAGGTCGATTTTTATTTTTAAATTACGATTTTTTGGCATATATATCATACTAGTGACGTCATCCATCTGGGCGTGATGACGTAATCGATGATTTTTTAAATAGGAAAAGGGGTCATTTGATAGCTCATTTGAAAGAGTATTCAATTCTCTATCCAATAATATATATATTAACATAATTATTTATACAGGGTGTTCAAAAAACAGTTTTTTAATTAAAATAAGTGAGACAAAAAGAAGAATATATGTAATTTGTTTTAATTTAAAATGCATTTTACTACTGTCAGTAAAGAGAAAAAAATTTATTTGACAAATAAACATTGATTTTCGTTTAAACGAAATGTTCAAACTGCCAAGAGACAGGTGGGTGGCAGCTTTAACATTGAATTTAAGCGAAAACAATATTTATTTGTCAAATAAACATTTTTCCTGTTTTCTGACAACAGTAAAACGTATTTTGAATTAAATAAATTACATACATTCTTCTTTTTGTCTCAATTATTTTAATTAAAAAAATGTTTTTTTGAACACCTTGTATAAATAAATATGTTAATGTTTATATTAGTGAATAGAGAATTGAATACCCTTTCAAATGAGCTATCACATGACCCCTATTTTTATTTAAAAAACCATCGATTAGGTCATCATGCCCAGATGGATGACGTCACTAGTATGATATGTATGCCAAAAAATCGGAATTTAAAAATAAAAATCGACCTGTTTCGGGATTTTTCCTTAATATCGCCGGTTTACGAAATAACGAATTTATGCGTTACTTTATGGACGCACTGTATAAATAATAAGGCGAATGTGAACATCATTGGATGTTCTCCTTCCTTGCTTAAAATTTCATTCAAATTTGTTTAAAACTCTTAGGAAATTGATTGTAAATAAAAGTTCATAAGGAAAAAAATTAAACTTCAATAATTGAGCTCAACTATATAGGGTGAGGCAGATAAAGGGCCTATTAGAAATATCTCGAGAACTAAAGGCAACAGAATCATGAAAATTGGAATGAAGGGGTTTTGAAGACTGATCTATTTAATAAAAATATTTTCATCTATTTGGTACTTCCGGTTATACGGGAAGTTGCTTATAACTTTGTTTTTTTAAATGGGACACCCTGTATATTTTTACATTTTTGGATTCTCCTTGATTTCTTCTTTCTTAAAATATGAGGTTTTCTAATATTATACACGGTAGTTTAAAAGATAATTACGTTTTTTTATTCATGTCGTAGCAACTTTCACACCCTGTAGAATTGTAGTAGTTTGAGATCAAAATCTCTATGTATGTTCAAACGATTTTTAATATAGTCTGCTATTGTTAAGAATTATTGAAGTTATACTTCTTTACCGGCGATATGAGGGTGAATTTTTATATGTTAAAACTTATGATCCCGGCGCATGAGCATTATAACTTTGTTCTGATTGGATGTTCAAATGACATGTCAAAAATTATTCAATATGGCGGCTGTGGCACAGCTGTAGTTAGATTATTTATGGTTGTTGCGTTTTAAAATTTGTGTGAAAAGAAACAACAAACAAAAGTTAGTTAATAGTTATACTGCCTTTTTAAATAGTTTTCATATACCTATATTTTTGGACTTTTGGACTATTTTGGACAAGGAAAACTCATTCTAATTTGGTAAGTAGTTTTTATTATAATCATATTGTAATTATACATTTGGATTAGGTTGAAATACAGTAGAGCGTCGATTATCCGAACTAAGTGGGGGACATAGGTGTTCGGAAAACCGGTTTGTTCGGATAATCGAACTACAATATATTGATACATATTTATAGTCATGCATATCCACAAGTGAATAAAAGCCATATTTATATACCTTCATATTTATTTATATCTTGATAATGACAACTAGCAACTGAACAAAAAAGTGCAGTCTTTGGAACAACATAATTATTTTTGGATACAATATTGAAGAAAATTGAAGATATTTTAAGCGTCAATTACTAACGCTTGCTCGGTATTCGAGTGCGGGACGCGGGAGTCGATAGTTCGAATAAGCGGTCGTTCGGTTGATCGACGTTCGGATAATCGACGCTCTACTGTACATTTATTTTCTCAAGAATGGAGATTTTAGAGAAAAATCCCAAATTAGGTCCGATTTTTATTTTTAAATTATGATTTTTCGGCGTAGATTTATTTATCTAGTAGGTATGTAATGCTTTTATTTACATACTTAATTTGATTACCAACAAAAGTTCTACCAATCTTCATCTAATATATTGTTTTCTTACTGTTTTGTTATATTTTAATATTTTCTTCCACAAAATTTAAACTACATAATTTAATTATATTCAAAACAACTGTCAAACAGTAAAACGTTCAGTTACCCTATTTTTCCACATGACAAATAATGTGGAATTGGACGAGTGAGTCTAGGCTTCGATTACGAATCAAAGCGCCCCGAAATTCACGGGTTCAATTCCCGATGCAAGTTTTTATTTTTTTATTTTTTTATGCATTTTATGATTGTAAGTATATTTGTTATATAATTTTTTTTTTTCAGAAAATGCGTATTTAAAATTTTTGCCAACAATTATTATCGTTCAGAAATCATTTTTTTAAAAACTCTAACAAGAAATAAAACCACTTCTATGTAAATTGGTATATTTATTAAAACTTAAAAATCCCAATGGATTGAATAAAATATGTCCAATTCAGAACGTTTTCAGACCTATCGGTCCATCATCAGTGAATCTACAATAAAATAAGTAATCCCACCATTAGAATTGAAAGATGGTTGAAATTTTTTTTAAAAAGCTAAAAATGTGGTTAGATTACTTACGTGCATACTTGCTAAATAGCCCCAGAACCAAACAATGGTTGAATTTAAAATTCGATTTACATTATTTAAAAATAATATTCAACAGGCTAAACGCCGATGTTACAGGATATTGCCTATGGGAGCATGGTGAAACCCTACCAAAACCTCAATCAACCATCTTAGGCCAACTTTGACTATAAAGTGACACTAGTGTGTATGGAACTGTTTGAAGTGACATTGACAGTAGAGAAAAAGGTAGTCGATTTTACAGTTAATTAACCAATAGGTCATGACCCACAACAAATGATAAAAATTTTAATATCTGAAAATGTCTAACATTTTAAATCTATTGGTTATTGAAAAGAACTTGTGATATACAAAATTAATTTAGAATATAAGATTATTTATATTGACTGTATACCATAACATTAGATTGATCAAATTGATAGAAAGAAAGTTAAGCTGCTGTCAATAATGATAAAAAGATAAAAATAGATGAAGGTGAGAGAATAGAAAGAATCAGTATTAGTTGGAATGTTATTGTACAAAATGAATAAATTGGTAGGCAATTTAATCTAGTCTATATTGTATTGGTGGTTGTATATGTAAAAGGAAAATATTGTTATTTAAAAAATAAATGTAAATTTTTGTAAATAATGGATTTGAGTTAGGATACAGTCAAATAATTAAAAGTGTGTAATATGTGAATGAAAAAGAATTGTAATTATTATGAGATGTTTTATTTTTTAATTTTATTTCAAAAGTTTTGAGAGAATTCTTGTGACAAAGTGAGGGTATGTGAAGTTAGAGATAAAGAAAAATATGATTAAATCCCTCTCTTTCCCTTAAAATTCTTGTCTTTATACCCTACACCACAGCCCTCTACTTTTGTCTTTGACTTTTCCAAGAAAAAAATTTTTACCTCTCCAACTAACATCACATCACTTAATTTCAGTTCTCACATTCAGATCCATTATCATTACAATTAAATTATATCAATATTCTTTTTCTTACTTTGGTTTTATTTTATTCAGTACACTTTCAATATTATTTTCATTTTAATTTCATTCGTGTATCAACTGGACTTAACAGATATAATCATATTTTTCTTTATCTCTAACTTCACATACCCTCACTTTGTCACAAGAATTCTCTCAAAACTTTTGAAATAAAATTAAAAAATAAAACATCTCATAATAATTACAATTCTTTTTCATTCACATATTACACACTTTTAATTATTTGACTGTATCCTAACTCAAATCCATTATTTACAAAAATTTACATTTATTTTTTAAATAACAATATTTTCCTTTTACATATACAACCACCAATACAATATAGACTAGATTAAATTGCCTACCAATTTATTCATTTTGTACAATAACATTCCAACTAATACTGATTCTTTCTATTCTCTCACCTTCATCTATTTTTATCTTTTTATCATTATTGACAGCAGCTTAACTTTCTTTCTATCAATTTGATCAATCTAATGTTATGGTATACAGTCAATATAAATAATCTTATATTCTAAATTAATTTTGTATATCACAAGTTCTTTTCAATAACCAATAGATTTAAAATGTTAGACATTTTCAGATATTAAAATTTTTATCATTTGTTGTGGGTCATGACCTATTGGTTAATTAACTGTAAAATCGACTACCTTTTTCTCTACTGTCAATGTCACTTCAAACAGTTCCATACACACTAGTGTCACTTTATAGTCAAAGTTGGCCTAAGATGGTTGATTGAGGTTTTGGTAGGGTTTCACCATGTTCCCATAGGCAATATCCTGTAACATCGGCGTTTAGCCTGTTGAATATTATTTTTAAATAATGTAAATCGAATTTTAAATTCAACCATTGTTTGGTTCTGGGGCTATTTAGCAAGTATGCACGTAAGTAATCTAACCACATTTTTAGCTTTTTAAAAAAAATTTCAACCATCTTTCAATTCTAATGGTGGGATTACTTATTTTATTGTAGATTCACTGATGATGGACCGATAGGTCTGAAAACGTTCTGAATTGGACGTATTTTATTCAATCCATTGGGATTTTTAAGTTTTAATAAATATACCAATTTACATAGAAGTGGTTTTACTTCTTGTTAGAGTTTTTTAACTATATGGTATACAGCCAACCTAGGGAACTTCCCTTTTAGTTTAAATCATTTTTTCTTTGTGGCATTTCTCAATGTGTTTGTGTGCGTTTTATTCTTTTATTTTTTTAAATTTTTGGTATTGTCTTAAGAATCACATAATATGTAGTAGAAGTATAACTTCTTACGTGCGTACAAAGTACACACACATTTTCTTTTAGTATAGCTAAATTTTTAATTTTAGTATACAGGGTGGGTCGAAACTCGGAATGAGTATTTTCTGAGTTTTCTTAAATGGAACTAAATGGATTTTAGTATTGTTATGAAATGATATTTTATGGTACTTTCTTACTTCTTAACTGTTCCCTATACCTAACTGCTTTAATTTGTGCTTAATTCTTAATCGCACCAACAACCTTAACTATTAGGCATTTTGATAGCTCAACCATTATTGGCAATTTTAAGTATCAGTCTAGGTTAATATGTATTTATTTCCAAAAAATTATTTGTGATTGAATATTTTCACGGCCAACCTAATAAAATTTCACGTATTTTGTGTTGCAATTAATGTTTGACTTTAATCACCAATAACTCACAAACTAAAGCAGTTAGGTATAGGGAATGCTTAAGAAATTAAAAAGTATCATAAGATAGCATTTCACTACAATACTAAAATACAGAGTGTTTCATTTAAGAAAACTCAGAAAATACTCATTCCGAATTTCGACCAACCCTGTATACTAAAATGAAAAATTTAACTATACCAATAATTTTTAGCAATAGAAGACTATATTGAAAATCACTTGAACATAGAGTTTCTTATTTCAAACTGTTACAATTCTACCGGGTGTGAATATTGCTGCGAAATTAATAAGGAAACGTAATTATCTTTTAAACTTAAACTACCCTGTATAATATTATAAAACCTTATATTTTAAGAAAGAAGAAATCAAGAAGAATCTAAATAAGGAAAAATATACAGGGTGTCCCATTTAAAAAAATGAAGTTACAATCAACTTCCGGTATAACCGGAAGTAGCAGAGAGTCCAAAATATTTTCGTTAAATAGTTCATACCTCAAAACCCCTGTATTCCAATTTTCATGATTCTCTTACCTTTAGTTTTAGAGATATTTCTAATAAGCCCTTTATCTACCTCACCCTGTACACAAAACCAGTTTACGCGGACTGATGAACCTAACCTATTTTTTTCATTATTTTCTAGGGATAAGAACCTATTAGTGAAAAGAATAGAAAATAATACTTCAATATATTTTTTTCAATGAAGATGAGAGGTTTTTAAGCTTGATTGTGGGTGAAATAAATAAATATGCCAAAAAATGGACTAGGCAGACAAGATGAAAACCAATTACAGTTCCCTGACTCAAAATATTTTCTCTTGGTTACTCTTTCATATGAAAACTTAAAAAGCAAATCGATTTAATGATGATTGCAGAATTTAACCGCTTTATAAGTTAATATGTATTTCCACTGAAGGTAGTAGCCCTTCACTGTTTTCCCTTATTTGGCAATCTCCTGCCACTATAGCCTAGCTACATTGTTCTATTCTTGAGTTGGGTTGATTTCATGTAATCAAATGAAATATCATTTAGTAAAGTCGTCCCAGGAACGCAACTCATCAATATTGGCAATATCATTTTAAAGTCTTCTTCTTTAAAATATATAATACGTGGCTGAATTACCGATATAAAAGAGTCAGATTCAGATTAAATAAATTATTAGAAGAATGTTTTACTAAGCAACAACATTTTTGTTTAATTTAGTATTATTTTGTATTTTGACGACGACATCCGACTTGGGCGTCGAAACGTTAATAAAATCATTTTTTTTGTTTGCTAAAATTGTGGCTTATTTCCCATTGAAAATAGTTGATTACATTTTTCGACAGATACAGATGTGAATCTTTCTTTTATTTGGCCTAATGATTTTTTTGTTTACACCTTATTCATCAGTTCTGCCCTATATGGTTTTAACTGTAAAAAATGGCCCTATCGTTTTTCTTGGCGCTGCCAAAATCCTTGCATGGTGTTCTCAAGAGACTGTCCACATACCCGTGACTTCTTTCTGCTCGGTGGTGGCAAATACATAAGTTTGTACTCATTTTCCAGACTTAAGAAAGCACCACATCATGCATTTTGAGAAACATCTACCTATATCAGGCAAGAAAGTGCCCTCTTTTAGGATATGCCAGGATTATATCCGTTGTAAATTTATGCTTGATGGTGGTGAAGGTAACCAGATAATCTGGTGTCCAGTTAAAGACATCTTTCTCTTAGTGAGGTATGTAGAGGTTTAACATGTTTGCAAAATATTTCACTAAGCTACTAACTGCAGTGGAATAGGAAGTTTTAAACATCCAGTCTGTTTCAAAGCTCTGAGAAAAAAAGAAAAAAAAAATAAAAAAAAAATAAAAAAAAAAAAAATTAAATAAAATAAAAAGTTACTAAGATCTAAACCTCCGCGAGGTTGAATCGGGTTTAGGTCTTAGCGCGATAAAAAAAAAAAAAAAAAAAAAAAAAAAAAACTAAAAAAAAAAAATAAAAAATGTAATAAAAAAAATGTTAAAAAATATAATAAAAAAAATAATAAAAAAAAACAGTAAAAAAAAACAGAGTAAAAAAAAACAGTAGTACTAATAGTTTTAAATTTAGATACTAAACATATATTTTGTAAAAGAGAGAATTCAAAACACATTGACTGGCCAGTTGGTTGCTTAAACCAGTGCCAATAAAACATAAACACACACACAGTCTGTTTATTGGTATGAGCCATTCTAGTACTGGTTTGATTTTTGCCAGGCCTGCTGCAACGCCTGAAACTTAAGTTACATTTCCAAGTATGAGGACAAAAAGCCTATAGCACGTGAAACTGTATATAAAATAATTCATAAACTTGGGAAAGTGGACATGTATGAGAACTCACAAAAAGTAGTAGTCCTGGTATTCCAGAGGAACACTGAAACTCCCCAAAGAATGGTATTGGCGTTATCTATCTCCTGAAATTATTTATCACCTATAGTTTCTTGTACCGTCTATTATACTTTGGAACCTCTTTTATATTCCTCCATCTAACAGTTTGGACATATTGTAACGGGCAGTTCTTTTCCGACAACAGACTCAGTGAAACACAGGTTCACAATAAATAAATATATTATTGTTCTTTCAATATAAAGTAAAATCAAAAATAATAAAATAAAACAATATTCTGTTCTTCGTTCCACTCCCGAAGAAAGCCCCCTTGGCGGATGTCTGTAAAAGAACAACAAAATTGTATTTACTAGTATCAAAAAATGCAAAACAATATTAGTATAATACATAAAGTAATTACGCTCTTCCTAAATACGGAATCCACAGGTTAATAATTACGCACAGACTCGCAACCACGCTATCTCTCAATAAGGGATAACTACACACAGTCACTTAATCGCGAAATCAATATATCAACAACCACACACACACAGATCCATACAATGATTTCAGACTAGAGTTGTAAGTACAAAGGTTTCATTACAAGCGAAGCGCCTTTTTAATACAGAATTGCTCCGCCCCAGCAGGCTTCGACTCAATCAGTCGTAGCCCAGTTGGCTCACTAATTTAGTACGTTAGTTAGCCAGTAAGTCTAGAGCTTAATGCCGCATGACTGCCTGTTCTTCCTCGCTGCCTTGATTTTTTACCTTTAACTGACCACCTCTCTCTACCTTGGATGCTCCTTGGTGGAACCGTGGAACGTAGATCGAATGCGCATACGGTTCGACTCTTCGACATGGAGGTGATGCGTTCGGTATATATAAAATCATTAAAATATGTAGTAGGCTATTACACATAGCAAATTTTTAAATTTTTTTCTTTTCTTTCGGTGCGTTGAGAACTCCTACATTTTTATTTCTTGTGTATCCTGCTACATTCTGTATCCTGGTTTTTTTCTTGTACCCACCAAATTCTAGTAAAATAGTAAAAGTGTTTTTTTTTTTGGCTTGGGTTTGTAAACTTTTGCCACTTAATTTTTTAAAAATATTATTAATATTCATTTATACAGGATTGTCCACAATCAGAAATAGTACAAATATAACCAATAGCTTAAAAAATGTTTAGCATCTGATTGAAACAAGTCTATTCCGGTGCGCAGAGAACATGTTCAAATTGCTATTGCTATAAATATTTATTTTTTATTATTTCCTGGGTAATAAATAAATTTAACTAAAATGTATCTACTATTTACTAAATTACACATAAATATTAAATTCTTTCTTACTTCGCTGACTTTGTTAATGTTACAAGTACCAACAACTGCTGTATTTTATTATCTTGAAGGCGCATTTCATCCGTGAATTTATTTTTCATGGCATTTTAATGTGTTCAACGTGTACAACTATAAATTTACATTTTAAGATACGTAGATGTAAGAAAATAGCATAAAAGAAACTAAGCTAGATTTAAATTAAGATGAAATGTCTTTTCCATTACCAAGGAGTATATGGAGATTTGCTTTTAAAATATTAAAGTAACTGCACATAGAACGTGGAAAAATAAGAACTATTAAAAACTTTGTAAGTAAGTTTTTAAAGTTGGTTGAAAGAACGTTTTATGGAAGGATATATTATTATGACCATTATCTTGTTTAGATTTTTATGGACTGTAAGCTTGGAAAATGTGTAGGAATATTATTAAGTCTGGATCCCGCGTACCAAAAAAAGTATATTTATAGCAAGTTGAAAATTTTGTTAATAGCTTAACGGTATCTAGTCAGACAAACATTGATATACGGGAACACTGGAACAGGGGAAGTTTTAATTGTGGAACAGGTTACAGGTTTCGAACGTCAGACTACGAAAACGTTTCATGTATTTTGTCGGACAGAACTTCCAATGGATTTGTTACCCTTTGTGCTGTTTCACATTATAAGAATTTAAACGTGCGAGTTTTAGAACGCACGACGATATTCCAATATTGGCTTATGTAATCATGTCACTAGATGGTGATTGGAACGTTCGGTAAAGCCGCCGTGTTTATGTCGTCCCTCGCTTACAACAACAGACGGCAGCCGTGCCGTCTTTACGCACCCAGTAGGATAGGGAACTTAATGCATCCTTTCATATGATACTGTAGTTCAGTCGCACGAAGGTAGCTTCCTCAGTTGTTTGGTATATGATTTTCATTTACACTCTGTGGCTGTTTAAAGTAGGTGCATATATTTTATATTATGATATCTCAGATTGATAGTGAAATATTAATAACATTAATTGAAGCGAGACCTGCTCATTGGAACAAAACAATTGAAGTTTATAAAGATAGAAACTTGACGAGATATGCTTGGAATGGTGTATGCCGTGCACTTAACAGTTTACGAATTAATTTGAATTAATTAATTTGACGAATGAGGTGATAAAGAAAAAACCGGTTCCTCGTATTTCTCTTTCTTCGACGTTGAAGTAAACACAACGCTATAATTTGATTTCGCTCCATATAAAATATACCTTTTATTGTACGAAATTATATTTAGTTTTATAGGGTAAACAACTCGGTGAAAACGGGAGTAGGGCTGCGGTCACGTCTTGTGTGAAATTATCTAAAAATAACATTTAAATCGAGGGGAACAACATTTAAAAATTAATGTATGACAGAGGGTCTTTTAAATTCTGTACATGAAAAACATAGATTGTAATGTTGTTCTGAAGCTGTTTCCTTGTGGAATTTTTATAATAAACTAGTCTAAATGAGAAATAAGCCACAATTTAACTAAAAAAAATAATTTTATTAACGTTTCGACGCCCAAATCGGATGTCGAAACGTTAATAAAATCATTTTTTTTTAGTTCAATTGTGGCTTATTTCCCATTTAGAATAGTTTATTACATAGATTGTATGAGCTAATTAGATGAGCTAATCCAAGATCCCACAAATAACTTAGTAGAACAACGATTATAGAAACAAATTAAGGCTTTTAATTAAAAACATACAAAATGGAAATTGCAAATGAATTAAATACGCATTACAGTACATTAGGACAAAAGTATGTACAAAAAATACCCATGTGTAATTATACATCGTAATGATACATATCAGACATCGTGTCATGTACCTACCTCAGCCACACAGTGTAAATAAAAATAATATACCAAATATCACAGCAAAATATCTTCGTGCGACTCAATTCTTATTGTCTGAAAAGGATAGGTGCGTCAAAACTATCGCACGAGAAAACCCTCGCACGTTCAAAATTCTTATAATGTGAAACAGCACTTACATTCAACTTTCATGCAAAAATCAGACTGCTATTTATCACCAACATAATTCCTGTCATTTAACATGTTTACGTGTAGGACTTATTAAAATTCCCAACATATTAACGGATAAACATTTTTTCATATGTTATATAAAGTTTGCTATTGAATAAACTTAAAAACAACCTAGGTTTTCACAATCATAAACTTGTCAAGACAACAAGTCCCACAATTTAAATCACGTTTAACTTTCCCTGTTCCAGTGTTCCCATACATCAAAGTTTGTCCGACTAGACACCGTTAAGCTATTAACAAATGTTCAGCTTGCTTTTAATAAACTTTTTTGGGTCGAGGGATCCAGGCCTATATGATTTTCTCTTTTATGTTCACTTTAAGTGGACCGTGAGTTTTCGAGAAGAAACAAATTAAAATGTAAGTTTTTTAATAAACATAAAATATGTGACTATACGCAAGATTCTTATCACCTGAATTACTGAATTCAGGTGAGAAAAAGTGTAATAATATGAGCTCAGAGAGTTGGTTTTTGAAGAGATTTTTGAAGTGAAAACCTCTTTAGGGACGTTGTGCGATTTTTGGATAGGGGAAAAAGCATTGAATTCGCGACCGTCATTGCGACCGTCATCGCGACCGTCATTGCGACCGTCATCGCGACCGTCATTGCGACCGTCATCGCGACCGTCATTGCGACCGTCATCGCTTATGCTATATATTATTTGTATGTATAGATGTATAGTCCGTCTAGAAAGTATCCGGAAAAAAGAAAGCAGAATTATAATTTTACGGTATTTATTTCTTTTATTTTTCACTTTTATTTATTTCACTTGAAATATAAAAGTTCAACAAATAATTCATTTCATTTACTTATACAACCTCCATTTAAATCTAAACACTTAACTAAACGTCCAGGTACACCCGAAACTAGGTCAAGGGCATAATTTTCGGTAATGGTGTTCCAAGCCTGGAAAACTGACCGAATCAAACCTTCTTTATCTCGTGGCGCTGCTCGTTCCACTTCAATCTTCATTAGTCTCCATATGCTTTCAATGGGGCTAAGATCTGGAGATACTGCTTGCCACGGAATTGTTGCCAATTCGTGTTCTTGCATCCAAGCTTGAGTATAAGCAGAAGTATGGTATCTTCCATTATCTTGCTGACAACGCCACCCCTCTGGATACAAAACATGAGCCGTTTCAAGAAGAAATCCATTTAGGATGTCACAATATTTGGCACTATCAACAGTACCATTAACTATACAGAGAGGTGTAGCACCACGTTGAGATATTGCTCCCCAAACCATTATTTTAGTGGGAAATTTTAACGGTAACATTTTCTCTTGATAGGACTTTTAGATGATTTGCACCAAGCTGGAAACAACTTTCATCAGATATAAAGACATTATTAAAATTATCTTCTCGAAAACGTTGTCAAAAATCTATTCTTCTTTGCCTTTGCAGAGGTGTCATTGTAGGGATTTTTTTTGGATTCCTTGATATGTAGCCTTGCTTTTTCAGTGACATGCGGACAGTTTCTGGGCACACTTTTATTCTTCGTTGATTTCCAAATCTGTTCGCTAATTTTCGAAACCCTAGGCGAGGATTTTGTCGTCCCAAAGCCACTAAAGCATTTAAATTGTTTCCGCGAATCTTAAGCGGCCTACCCGAAACTGGTCTATGTCTCATATCTATGCCATTTTTATCCTCTTTATTGTCTCATACACTGCGCTTTTTCCGAGTTCAATTAATTGCACTAATTTTTTAACGTTTCGGACACCCTTTCTATACAAATATTCCACCACTTTTCTTTTTTCTACTTTCGACATTATCTCACAAACCTTAAATCTGTTTACAAACAAAAATATTTGACAGATGGTGTTGTCATGCGATTTTGTCCATAACGTACTATCGGCACAACCTACTTGATGCATTACTTTTGTCTTAAAATCTTACAAAAAGGAAATCTATTAAAATTAGGAAAAATATAAAATTCCGGATACTTTCTAGACGGATTGTATATTTAAATTGTATAGAAGTATTTAAATTTAAAATAAATGTAAAACCTATTTTAGAATGGGAAAAAAAGATTTATTTCGCGACCGTCACAGCGACCGTCATCTCCTCGACGAAATAAATTTTGTACGTATCTATATTATGTGTATCTATACATAAATTGTATAGAAGTATTTAAATTTAAAATAAATGTAAAACCTATTTTTCGATAGAGAAGAAGGATTTATTTCGCGACCGTCATCGCGACCGTCATCTCTTCGACGAAATAAATTTTGTACGTATATGTATTGAAGTGAAAACTTCTTTAGGGACGTTGTGCACTTTTTGGATGAGAAAAAGTATTAAATTTGCGACCGTCATCGCTTCGAAGAAGTAAATTTTTGAAGTGGAAATTTCTTGAGGGTCGTTGTGCACTTTTTGGATGGGGAAAAATTATTAAATTAGCGACCGTTATGGTTTCGACGAAATAAATTTTTGAAGTGAAAATTTCTTTAGGGACGTTGTGCACTTTTTAGATAGGAAAAAAGTATTGAATTAGCGAACGTCATCGCGACCGTCATCGCTTCGGCAAAATAAATTTTTAAAGTGGAAACTTCTTTTGGGGATGTTGTGCACTTTTTAGATGGGGAAGAAGTATTTAATTAGCGACCGTCATCGCTTCGGCGAAATAAATTTTTGAAGTGAAACCTTCTTTAGGGACGTTGTGCACTTTTTGGATGGGGAAAAATTATTAAATTTGGATGGGAAGAAAGTAATAAATAAGCGACCGTCATCGCTTCGACGAAATAAACATTTGAAGTAAAAACTTCTTTAGGGACGTTGTGCTCTTTTTGGATCGAAAAAAGTATCAAATAATCGACCGTCATCGCTTCGATGAAATAAATTTGTGAAGTGAAAACTTCTTGAGGGACGTAGTGCACTTTTTGGATGGGGGAAAAGTATTGAATTATGGACCGTCATCGCTTTGACGAAATACATATTTGAAGTGAAACTTCTTTAGGGACGTTGTGCACTTTTTCGATGTAAAAAAGTAATAAAGATGAAATCAATTTTTGAAATGGAAACTTCTTGAGGGACGTTGTGTACTTTTTGGATGGGGAAAATATTATATTAGCGAACATTCATCGCTTCGACGAAATAAATTTTTGAAGTGAAAACTTCTTGAGAGACGTTGTGCACTTTTTGGATAAGGAAAAATTATTAAATTAGCGACCGTCATCGCTTCGACGAAATTCATTTTTGAAGTGAAAACTTCTTTACTAACGTTGTGCACTTTTTGGATGGGGGAAAAGTATTGAATTAGGGACCGTCATCGCTTCGACGAAATAAATATTTGTTGTGAAACTTATTTAGGGATGTTGTGCACTTTTTCGATGTAAAAAAGTATTAAATTAGCGACCCTCATCGCTTCGATGAAATCAATTTTTGAAATGGAAACTTCGTGAGGGACGTTGTGTACTTTTTGGATGGGGAAAATATTATATTAGCGAACATTCATCGCTTCGACGAAATAAATTTTTGAAGTGAAAACTTCTTGACAGACGTTGTGCACTTTTTGGGTAAGGAAAAATTATTAAATTAGCGACCGTCATGGCTTCGATGAAATAAATTTTTTAAATGAAAACTTTTATAGGGACGTTTTGCACTTTTTGTATGGAGGAAAAGTATTGAATTAGGGCCGTAATAGTTTCGACGAAATAAATATTTGAAGTGAAATTTATTTAGGGACGTTGTGCACTTTTTCGATGTAAAAAAGTATTAAATTAGCGACCATCATCGCTTCGACGAAATAAATATTTGAAGTGAAAACTTCTTGAGGGACGTTGTGCACTTTTTGGATGGGGAAAAAGTAGTAAATTAGAGACCTTTATCGCTTCGACGAAATAAATTTTTGAATTGAAAATTTCTTTAGGGACGTTGTGCACTTCTTGGATGGGGAAAAATATTGAATTTGCGACCGTCATCACTTCGCTGAAATAAATTTTGTATATATACAAATTATGTGTATGTATATGTTACGGTCAATGATGTAAATTGGACATTGACGTTAATGGCCGGGCATTGTCGTGAATGTCCATTTTCCTTGGTTATTAACGACAATGCCCGGCCATTAACGACAATAACCTTAGCTATTGGCCAATGTTGTAAAAACTTAACGTAAAATTAGATTTTTCATCAATAACCGGTCAATAACGACAGTGGCCAGAAGCAAATGGCCAATGTTTATAAATCGATGCCTCAGAAGATAATCGGTGTGAGTCAATAAGTGTTTAAAATGAGATACTAAGATGTTTCTGAACGTAGTTGCAGAAATATAAGTAGTTTTAAAAACAAATAAAATGTCTTTATTTATCATAATATGGGTAACATATTATTCATAAAAACAAACAAGGAAATAATAATATTGTTATAATATACAGTTGTAGCATAATATAATACTTTAGACTGGGTGTTTTCGTCAACTGGCATAATCAGTCGCTCTTTACCACTTATTGTAATTACATCATATTTACAAACCATTCTATAGTGTTTTGTTGTTTTTTTTAGCACCCGGTGTTCTCAAAATATTTTTCGCTTCTTTAATTTCACTTATTCGGCTATTGTATTTGTCACAGTTTAAAAATGATTTATTGTCATCACGTTTTGACTTGACTATTGCGTTTATATAATTATTAAAACGAGTGCGCACATCGTTGATATCAATGATAACACTTATTAAATAAATTTACGAGTAATTTGAGCACGAAAACAATACACAATATACACACATGAAGTAAACAATAGTAAACCTACACATAACCTATCTTTTAGTCAAAATTTCAACATTGACCGATTAACAACGGGCATTGTCGACATTGGCCGGGCAATGACAGAAATGTTATCAAGAATCAAAAATTATTATCAATGTCAAGTTTCTATGGACAATAACGTTAATATCCGGCCACTGTCGACAATGACCAATTCAACCGGCCATTGTCGTTATTGGCCGGCCAATAACGTTATTGGCCAGATTTTCGTCATTGTCCGTAACATATACATAAATAGCACAGGGCATACGCATCGCGTATATCGTATTATGATATAGGTATAGCACTTCTTTTAGGATGGGGTAAAAGCATTGAGCTCGTAATTTATATACAATAAGAAGTTTTCACTTCTGTCGGCACTCCCACGAGTGCCTTTAATTTTTTTTAAAGAAAACCAATTTTTAAAGGGATACCAGAAACTACACATAGTTTCAAAAGTTATACATCACCTAAAATTATGGTCATTTTTATAGTTGATTTCTTCGGGAGCAGATTAACGGATTCCGCTATTTTTTTTATTATTTTAGATTTTCCTTTGGTATTTACACGGTTGAGCAAAGGTTTATTTAAAAAAAAAAATTTGTACTTATACCTGGTGGAAGAAAAAAATGTTTTTTAAGTTAAGTTTGAGACACCCTCTAGGGAGGAAAAGGTTCCTACACAAGTGGGTATACAACAAAATTAAGTCGTAGTCTCATATTTTATGAACATTTTATTTTTTTTATTTTCTCTATCTTTACAAACAAAGAAACTTAGATGGTTTTACTCTTTAAGAAGTGTTTTAACTGAAATTTTAACAATAATAAATAACAACAGTTAACAAAACTTGAAAACGGAAAGACACATCACGTAAACTAATAACTAATATTGCGAGTTAATCCTCTTATTCTCAATAGCTTCACATTGCCTAACCCCTGTTGAGCTGCCCCCCCCCCATTTGCAAAAATTTAAATAACAAATAGCGCTGATTTCTTAGCTATTTTTGAGCTCTCATATTCCGCAAATTAAAAAGTTTGAGCTCGTTACACTGAGCAGGAATTTAATATTTTATTAGGGGGCTGACTAAGTCCCCCCACTTATTTATTTTGCGTATGGCTTAAGTATATCACAGAATATATTTAGATTTATGCATTATACAATGCATCACAAACAGATGTCCAATTTTTCCCCCCCACTTAAAAATGGGGATATTGAATCGACTTTTGCGGCAGAATTACGAGCTATTTATGAGCTCTTGAAATGATATAGTTTCGATTTTTGAGCTCATCCCCTTCACCTCCAAACATCCCTTTATTTGATTTAACTTAAGAGAAACGTGCTGAAAACAATTAAAATATATCGTATCGCGGATATAATTCGTATAGCTTATATATTCTAAGAATAAACTCTTAAATCACGCGCATTTTGATTATTGAGCTACAACCCCTTCGCAAGGAAACCACCCCATCTTGCCGGCTTAAGGGAAAGTTTTACTTAAAATGCATTAAATTAATTGTTTGGCGACTATAGAACCTTTAATAATTTATGAGCTCCCAAAATACGAGCAACTATATCATTAAATTGCAATTTCTTTTGTATATTGCAGTTCCTGAAGGTAAAAATCAACTATTACCTTCAATTTCGGTGGATCTTCATCGATTTTCACGAAAATTGGTGAGTGGTTAGAGGATACCCCAAGAAACAAAACTGACATGGTGCCACCTTGCGTCTTTACCCTTAGAGTGGATACCGCCCCTTCTCGGGAGTGAAAATTATTTTATTGAAAATAACTTCCACAATACCATAACCACAAATAGACGGAAGGACAAATTAAAAGCAAAATTTGTTACATAAAGTTATTAAAATAAATCAATACTGTTTGAGTTTATAAGATCAAAGATTTTAATTTTTCGTGAAAAACTGCATGTTTTAAAGCGGTTTTTCGTAAATCACTTAAAAATTGTAAGTTTATACAAAACAGTTATCATTACCAAAATTAAAGCTTTAAAAAACCTTTTATTATTAATTCAAAATGAGTTATAGGTAATTAAATGTATTATTTTTCCGGCGAGTACTTAAATCTAATTATACAAGCCTCATTAACAGGAAAACGATGCATTTTATAAAATATACTTAATATACATTTGTTAAAGTACTCAGAAATACCTATTAAATGAGCACCGAAAGAAGTTGATATCATCAAAATTAAGCAAGTGAACATGAAAATAATAGGACCCTTTCGAATTTTTTAGTAAATGGTGAAAAATAAAACGAACGCGATTTCCACAGAAATCAAAATTTTTAGTATGTACTTTAGCATAAGAAATATTAAATACTTTGACCGATTTAGAATGCATATTTTTAAAAAATAATGATTTAAAAAAATCAAAATTTTTCAAATTTTCTTAAATTATTTGTTTTTGATAATAACTCCAACAATACTCGATATACGTAAAAAATGATAGATAACGAAATTTGAGTTTGTTATATGAGCAAAGATTTTACTTGTCTTTTGTTTTTTTGTATGAATCAAAGTAACCAAGATAGAAACGTTTAAGCCTAAGTTTTACCTGCACAATTTAACTGGAGCCCTTTAACGTAATATCCTAAAAAAATAAAGTATTTGAAAGATTAAATGTAATACAGTTTTAAAGCTCTTGAAATTACCTTTCAAATATCATTTTTTTGGAAAAAATTTTGGAGTAATTTGGAAAAAAATTTTGATGCTATCAACTTCTTCTAGATCTCATTTGATAGGTATTTCTAAGAACTTTGACAAGTATTTGGTAAGTGCATCGTTTAAGTATAAAATGCATCGTTTTCCCGATATTTAAGCTTGAATCCTTAGATTTGAATACTCGCAGAAAAAATATACATTCAATGAAATATAACTTACTTTAAATTAACATTAAATGGTTTTTCAAGTAAGGAATTTATTATATTTTTTATTAGTTCTAATTTTAGTGATGAAAACTTTCTTATAAAGACTTACAGTTTTTGAGTGATTTATGAAAAATTGCTTTAAAGCATGCATTTTTTTTTCAAAAAAATTAAAATATTTGATTTTTAATAACTCAAAAAGTATTAATTTATTTTAATAACATATGACAAGGTACATATAACATGGTACCATGTTACTTTTGTTTCTTGAGGTATCCTCTATCCACTCACCAATTTTCGTGAAAATGAATGAAGGTTCACCGAAGTCGAAGGTCATAGTCGATTTTTGCCTTCAGTGACTGCACTATAGAAAGAAAATTGCAATTCAATAATTAATTGACATGCGTGTATTTTGCGAGCTCATAAATAATTAAACGATATGTAATCGCCAAATAATTAATTTAATTCATTTTAAGTACATCACTCTCTTAAGCCAGGAAGATAAGGTGGTTTTCTTGCTAAGGGGTTGTAGCCCAATAATCAAAATGCGCGTGATTTAAGAGTTTATTCTTAGAATATAAGCTATAAGAATTAAACTATTATTAACTTTTTTGTAAAAACTTACAGTTTTTCAGTGATTTACGAAAAACCGCTTTAAAACAGGCATATTTTCACGAATTTAAAATCTTTGATTTTTGAATTATTTGAACTCAAAAAGTATTGAATTATTTTAATAACTTTATATAACAAATTTTGCTTATAATTTGTCCTTATATCGACGTGTTGCTTTATTTTTAATAAAATAATTTTCACCTCCGAGAAGGGGCGGTATCCACCCTCAGGGTAAAGGCGCAAGGTAACACCATATCACCTTTATTTCTTGGGGTATCCTCTAACCACTCACCAATTTTCTTGAAAATCGATGAAGGTTGACCGAAATTGAAGGTAATAGTTGATTTTTACCTTCAGTGACTGTACTATAGGGCTTTTCATTTACAGTCATTTGTTTCGAGCTTCTGTCATGTGTCACATAATATTAATATATCTACGTCGCGCGTCGTACGTTATTGTTATTACCAAAGATCTTATACACATAGATTTGGCCAACCCGAAAAATAGCGTAACGCGGAGCAGTTCGGGTCGGTGGTCTATCTATCTCTCTCTCTCTCTACTGGCGCTTAGCTTTCTCTCTAGCATATGATGGCTACCGCCTCTGTGTAACTGTCGTTCCATTACTCTCACCTCTTGGTAGATACGCTCACACTCGCAAAAAGACAAAGATAGCTAGACCACCGTACTTGATATCGACGTTACATCCCGATGCATTGTTTTGCATATCCCTAGCCAGATCTATTCTTGACATATCTCTGGGTATTACCAATGATACAAATGATGGATGAAGTGGAAAGAAGCGAGTGGTGTATTCTGTGAAAAATTCCAATGAAGCTGAAGGGAAAATTCTATAAAACAGCCATAAGACCGGCTATGATGTACGGAACTGAATGTTGGGCAGTGAAAAAGAAAGAGGAACAACGAATGCATGTGGCTGAAATGAGAATGCTTAGATGGATGAGTGAACTGACAAAGAAGGATAAAATTAGAAATGAATATATTAGGGGAAGTCTAGGTGTGGCACCAATTGATGCCAAAATAAGAGAGCATAGGTTAAGATGGTTTGGTCATGTTCAACGTCGAGACGTTAATCATCCAATACAAAGAATAGCTGAAATGCAGATTCCTGGAAGGAGTAGGAGAGGAAGATCAAAGAAGACCTGGGGGAGACCATAAGGCAGGACATGTTGGTAAAGGGGATTAACATTGATATGCCGAAGATAGAATTGTGTGAAAAAATGCAATTAGGAAAGCCGACTTCGCATAGGGATAAGGCAAAGAGAATGATGATGTTCCAGGATGATTCTTAGGTTATTTATATGGTCAATACAGGAACTGTTCGGTCTGAATCCTATTTGGTTAATTCTTAAATTTTCATTTATAGGATCTTTAATTCTTTCCAATATTATCCTGGCCATTATATTGGTAGCCACAGTGAAAAGAGTTGGTTTCCAGTTTTCGAATAGTGTGAGATTTTCTTTCTTTGGTAGCTTTATTATAACTCCTTCACCCCAATCTTTTGGTATCTTTTCCTCGACCCAAATTTTTTTAAATAGTAAGTAGTACATACCCACTGAGAAGTTTAAGTGTGATTTTATCATTTCTGCGGGAATTCCAACAACACCAGCCGCTTTGTCGTTTTTTAAAAGGTCTATATCATACCTTATTTCGTCCTTCGTAAATTCATCTTTTCTAATGATTAATATTTCATTTCTCTCTGTTTCTTCCATCTCTATTTATGATTCAGTTCCTTCTTCATAGAGTTCTGTGAAGAATTGTGTCCATCTTTGTGCGATTCCTTTTTGAATTATGAGTGTTTCTCCTTCTTTTCCCATTAGTTTCGTTCTTTGCTTGTTCTTACATCCTTTAATTGCTTTTGATATTGAGTAAAGTGTCCTCGTGTCATGTATTCTCGCTGCTTCCTCTGCTTTTTCTGCCATTTGTTCCATATAGAGCTTTTATCTGTTCTGGCTTGTTTTTAACTTTATTTTTTTCTGTGTATTTTCCCTGCATTTCTTTTCGTTTTAGTGGGTTTGTTGTTCTGATCAAATCGGTTTGGATTGCTCTTCTTTCCTTGATTATTGTTTTAGTGTCCAGCGTTATCCATGGTTGATCAGCTTTCCCCTTGTACCCTAATATCTCTTTCCCTGCTTCCATGTACGCTATTTTATATATATTTCCCATATACTTTCAATCCTAGATATTCCTAATTTTTCCAAGTTTAAAATTACTTAATTCAATTTTAGAAATATTTAAATTTTCAACGAAAAGTTTGTTTTTGTTTATAAATTCGCAAAGTGTGTTCATTCGTTGGTTTGTGCGTTGCCGACCCTGCAATATTTGGTGCAGATATAATTGCACATTTAAACAGTTTTTAATTCTATACAACTTTTCATTATAGCAATGTTTCATATGAAGTGTGCCATATGAACTTAAATCCGTAAATACAAAAAGTTTTCGTTATGATAATGCTCGCATTTTCAGCTTGTAATTATTATAATATTTATAGTATATTATATCTCAAAAATATTGACAATATCATTTTAAAATCATCCACTTCAAAATACATATTTCTCAAAATTGACCTTATGATTGACGAAAATGCAAATAATTATTAAAATAATTGTTTCCATTTTCAATTAACCTTCCGATGGCCAACCTTTTTTTGTTACAAGGATGACAAATGACAACTAACAAAAAAATGAAGTTTTTTTTTTATTTCATTTCTTTTTAAGGCATTGACTTTATGTCATTCAGCCAGTCACAACATGAGTATTAGTATCATGTGTAGTGTGTATGTTGAGTAAGTGTCTTGTTACTTTGCAAAGTCGACGTCATTAGCGTAAAACTACTTAGAATTACATATAATAGACGGTATTTTACTAAACATCAACTTCAGAATATATGTATTTTTTATTCGTAAAATATAGGGAATTTTTTTATTTCAAAATATGAGGATATCTAGAATGATATTAAAGTCAAATAAAAAAATAATGAGTTAAAAATTGAAAATACTTTTGAATTTATTAAAGAAAAACATACGCTGGGGTCACAATTTCCCCCGCTTGGTCATCCGAAGGTTAACAAAATAAAACAATTTGTTTAATTTATATTATGAAGATGAGTTCCAACGTAGTAATAGAAACATCAAATTAAACATTATTATTTATATTAAAATAATATTAAAAGGTCAAAAGAAAATAGCGTCAGAACAATATTAAAAAAGTAAAATAAACAGAATACTCTCTTTCTTTGTTAGTTGTGACGTAACAGCTAATTTATAATAAGAAAATCCTACTTCAGCTTCAGGTCTAAGCTGAGATCAAAGTAGTTAACTTGATTGTCCTGAAAAAGTTTAATTAAAGATATAATCATAAATTATCCGAGATTAATGGCGTAGTTTAGAACTAGATTTTATTGTTTCGAGACATTACTTTAACTAAAATTACCTTTTCTTACACGCCAAGGCGTCAAGACATAAATTATTAAGATATATTTAGTTTTAACTGCATACGGAACGGAGAACCCAGACAAATTGGAAAGTTTTATATGTAAGATATTCGCCATTTACAATATTACGTAAGGGTCGCCAACTTCTTGAAAATTTCAAGTTTTGAGCTTTTAAATTGTGATAACTTTTTTTGTTAAAGGGATAGGGACTTAAACTTTTGTCTACATTTATCCAGTAGATTATGTGACCCAAATATAACAAAGAAATCTTCATTCAGTTCCCAGCAGGGTGCTTAAATTTTTCCTACCCCCATAAACGACGGCATAGGTACAGCTGGTTCCTAAAACAACTGATACGACTCTTAGTAAGATTTGATTATTTTGAGCAGTGTATTTGATTGGTCTGACATTATATTATATTTATTATGACAGACAAATAATAAAATAAACAAACAAACAGCAAACAACTGATTACATTTATGTTAATTCATATATTAAAATAATATAAATATCAACATCATATATTAAAAGGATTCTCTTCGAATCTCTCAAAAAGCGTACGATCTTCATGAGCGGTAGATATTTTTGGTCTTCCAGAACCTTGCTTTCTTTCGAGAGTTTCTTGTTCTCTCCATCTTTTATTAATCTTAAAAACTGTTGTTCTGCTTACGTTAAAATGGTTCGCTACGGCAGATAGTGACCAACCATCTTTTAATTTCGTTACAATTCTTGCTTTTATTTCTTTGCTAGCATGTGGAGCCATTTTTTGAGGTTGAACAAAATAAGTTATTTGACAAATTTTAATATTTGGCAGTGACAGTGACAGTATGTAAATAATAAGTATTTGTCATTCAAAATACACTGCTCAATTTTCTACAAAATACGCTTTAAGAGTCGTATCAGTTTTTTTTTGGAACCAGCTGTACATTTGTACCTTGTATTTTTTTAAGTTATACTTCTTTAGGCGCGATTGGGAGTAAATTTTTATTATTCTGCGCGCATGCGCACACAGACAGTATGGCGTTAGTTGCTAAATCTTTCAAGATATGTATATATCTGCAAAAAAGGTGTGAAAAGGATATATTAGTGCTTTTAGTAAATATATTTATTATAATTTATATGTCTTTGGATTTGTCTTCCTTGGGAGTAAGATAGGTATTAAAAACATGTTTATATTTATTATACAGTAGAGCGTCGATAATCCGAACTAATTGGTACAGGGGTAGTTCGGATTATCAGATTGTTCGGATTATCGAACATATGTTCAAAATACATACAAAGCTCATAAACATAGTACGTACATACGTTTTAGTTACAAGGAATAAAACACCTGCATAATAAACAAATATATTGTATGTATTTCTGGATAAACAAAACAAAAATCCGCGGTCATATTTTGCCCATATTGTCATATTTTTTAATTTTATAAATTTTTTTGCGTTCGGATTAGCGATCGTTTGGATTACCGGGGTTCGGATTATCGACGCTCTACTGTACTCCACTTCGTGTGTTTGTTACCGTGAATTGTCATTATGTCCGAGAAACTATATAAACAGAGAGCTCATGGCGTTATTGGTAGAGCATTCGGCTACAGATCGAGAGGTCTTGGGTTCAAATCCGGACCATTCCTATTATTTTTTTTTGGGAAATGATAGGCATTAAAATTAGTTTAATATTTAAATAAAATAAAAATAAACTGTTTAAAGCATATATATTTCGTGAAATCATATAGAAGTGTAACTTATTACGTGCGTACAAAGTACACACACATTCTTTTTTTTTATAAATGTTATAAAAATTCAATACAGTTTGTATTTAAATGATAGTTTATTTGAAACAAAAAGCAAAAATGAATATTTGTCTGGATTTTCGCAACATACATGTCGTTTTAGACAAATGTTCGTCACACACAGGTAGAAAACATGCTACACAACTTTTTCTCGCTTTAGGCTGTTTTTTCCGTTCGTTTCGACAAACATGGTAACTTCCGGTTACTTAAGTAGATCCACGAATGCTGCGAGATACTTGAGGAGGAGTATCTACAGCAAGACAAAGATCTTTAGAAAGATACTTCAAAAATTTCTTGCGTTGGTCCTATTTTGTAATGGATTGTGGTCTCGATATAATGTAGGATGCTAAGCCAGTGACAAAAAAAGGTCAAGTACCAACTCAATGTTCGACGCTTGAGCGTACATTCACCCAGCATTTTTCCATCGTATTAACGTCCCTTTGGCTTTACTCTAATTCTTAATCATTTCAGGCTACCTGTCCTGTCATATGCATGGACGAGAGTAACATTACTGCTTTGTTTTTCTTTAGCAAATAAGAACATACGGTAGCATCATGATTGTATGCCAGATTTGTGGAAAAACAGCTCTTTCCTTGCTTGCATTCAAATTGGTGAGCAAAAATCTCTTATTTTTTTTTTCTAAATGAGCCCACGAACGTCATGTGACACGAATTCTAGACTTTAGCGAGTTCAAAACTGGTAAAAAGTTATCTGTGGTAACCTTTCGCCCAGAACCTTTATAAGATGTGACCAGATCCAAAACTGTTCGTTTGCCAACGTTAACTTGTCGGGAACCATATTTAGTATGGTATAACTAGACCCAAACCCAGACATCCAAAGTGAAAGTTATCCTCCAACACCAAATTGTTCTATATGGTCCACATAATGTTCAGAAAAAAGTCACACCATTTTGAGCGTCGGGTTTGGGGGGAGAGGGGGGGAGAAATCGGTAAATTCGTAGTTTTTTATGTTTTTCGTAAATATTTCTAAAACTATACGATTTAGCATAAACAACCTTCTATACAAAAATGTTCTACATTAAATTTGAAATAAAAAAGTTCCTATGCATAATCCTTCTAAAACGAATGGTGTCGGAGTTACGGAAAGTTACGGAGGTAGTATAGTATAATTGGTCCAAAAAAAGGCCTAACCTAAACATCCAAACTAAAAGTTTTCCTCCAACACCAAATTGTTCTATATGGTCCACATATTGTTCAGTAAAAAGTTACACCATTTTGAGCGTCCGGTTTGGGGGGTAGATGGGGAAGAAGTCGGTAAATTAGTAGTTATTTTTAGGTTTTTCGTCAATATTACTAAAACTATGCTTTAGCGTAAACAATTTTCTACACAAAAATGTTCTACATAAAGTTTGAAACAAAAAAGGTCCATACATAATTGTTATAAAATCAACGGTTCCAGAGTTACGGAGGGTGAAAAGTGGAGGTTTTCGATACTTTTTATATTTTTTGGGCAATTTTCTACTGATTTTCTTTAACAGGATTGGGTTTTATAAATCAAATTTGCTATTTCAGTAGCCGATGGTATGTTAGTGATAAGCCCTTGAAGAAACGTCAACCTCGCCACCCAAAATCATCATCAATTGCCCAAAAAATATAAAAAGTATCGAAAACCTCCACTTTTCACCCTCCGTAATTCTGGAACCGTTGATTTTATAACAATTATGCATAGGACCTTTTTTGTTTTAAATTTTATGTAGAACATTTTTGTATAGAATATTGTTTACGCTAAAGCATAGTTTTAGAAATATTGACGAAAAACTTAAAAAAACTACTAATTTACCTACTTCTCCCCCATCTCCCCCCCAAACCGGATGCTCAAAATGGTGTAACTTTTTACTGAACTATATGTGGACCATATAGAACAATTTGGTGTTGGAGGAAAACTTTTATTTTTGATGTCTGGGTTAGGCATTTTTTTTGACCAATTATACTACACTATCTCTGTAACTTTGGAACCGTTCATTTTAGAAGGATTATGCATTGGACCTTTTTTATTTCAAATTTAATGTAGAACATTTTTGTATAGAAGGTTGTTCATGCAAAACCGCATGGTTTTAGAAATATTGACGAAAAACGCAAAAAACTACGAATTTACCGATTTCTCCCCCCTCTCCCCCCAAACCCGACGCTCAAAATGTTGTGACTTTTTTCTGAACATTATGTGGACCATATCGAACAATTTGGTGTTGGAGGAGAACTTTCACTTTGGATGTCTGGGTTATGCCATCTTTTGGATCAATCTTATCATACTAATTCTGTTTTTCAAATATAAAGAGGAATTTGTATGGGATAAGGTATTTGATGCATTACAATCCCAAAATACCATGTTTAGAGTGTTTGGAAGATATATTGTGTACATTTTCTAGGTATGGCCTCTAAACGAAAACAATTCTTCATCTTGGGTTATGCATTGGCATGGTTTGTAGTCTTGTTGCACATTTTCATTCAGAATTGTCCAGATATCTGGTATGAGTGCAGCCTTATCAGCTTTTTGGCGTTATTGACGGGTATTTTCGTTGTCAAGTCTTATAAATATTAGCATAGTCTTGAGATGATCACGACACAAAGCTGCACGTATGAGTGGCAGAGGCTCCATATTCCCCATCTCACACAAGTTTTCTTCGTTGATTCTATTTATACCTCTTTTGTCGGCATTTAGGTAAACTAGATGTAGAATCATTAATACTAATAATAATTGTCAGTATACATATATTGACAAACACCAAACAACTAAATGTGGATGAAATCCATGTTTCCAGTTGAAATACAATACAATGCTACTCTTCCTAGAAGTTGTTTACGACCACTATTTCCAAAAGTTTATTGTTGTAGTAATTTCAATAATTCACGATAGATAACAGAGATCACTTAAAAGCGGCTTTCAATCTTTGTTTGTAAATCCATACAAGAACAAATTACCGAATATTATTATTTATTTATTGCAATATTAAACCATTTTTTACCAGTTAAGCTAGCAATAAGTAATATTATCTTAAAACTAACAAATATTACCTTTAGATTAAGAAATTTTTAAGGAAATATGTTATAGGTACAATTGTACCTATGCCGTCTGTTACCGTTGTAAAATTATGCCGCTCGACAAAGGTTAAAAGTAAAAATCGACCTGTCTCGGGATTTTTCTCCAAAGTGGCCTATTCTCGAAAAAATAAATTTATTCCATAGTTTTGAACATCTCTGTGTAGATATATATACATTTTGGAACATATATAAATTATATCTACTTCCTTGACGAATAATTTGTATTGAACAACAAGTTCGAACCAATCAGTATCTTGGCTCGTAGCTAACTATGCCTTCGATTCCAATCGCTACGGGGGAGTCAAATTAGACAAACATACCACAACCTATATAGACGTTTAAATTGACGTTACAAACGTTAAGCTTAAGTCCCTTGAAAATCGTTGTATCCCGAAGGTGTTTAGTGAAGTGTAAAATTAGATCAAAGGTTAGTTTATAGTGTAGTAATTTGGTTACGACCATCATTTTAATGGATGTTGTATTTATGAAAGTTTATGAATAGGCATAATTTATATTTATTTTAGTAAAGTACCTGTGGCTGATTATCTTTAGGGAATAATTGACTAAAAGCACTAGAATGTTTCTTTACCTGGACTTCCCTAAATAGAAAATAACATGAATCTTATTTTTCTATTTATAATTGATTTTTTTAAGATATTCTTCTTAGCGGCGAATCGATTGAGGGTAAAATTTGATTGATCCCCGCGCATGCGCACACCGACAGTATGGTATTAGTGGTTATACGGGCTCTGATTGGGTGTTGAAATTTTGAAATGATCTGTCAATAATTGTTCAATATGGAGATTATCGGTAAACAAAAATATTGTATATTAGTTTTTATTGATGTGTGGACAGAAATAAAATCAAATTTATAATTATAGTGACTTTTTAAATAGTTTTGAAAAGCCGCAGGTACGTAATTCTAAATGTTTCAGTTGGAAATACCTAATAGTTTCAATACCTATCTATTTGGAAAATGTAAACAAAATAATGTAGTTACCTATTAGTAGGCAAGGCTTTAATTTACATAGTCTGATTACGAACAAACTTTCTACAAATCTTCATCTCATATGTTGTTTATAATAATTTTATTAAATTCATATAAATTTATGGTGTAAACGTTTAGTTTGTGTATATTCCCACATGACGTACACGCGAATGTGGTCTAGTTTGAAATGCCGTCAGCTTTCGTACGGCGCGGTAGACGTGAAATGGGTTCGAGCCCCAAGCAAGTTATTATTTTTTTATTTTTATTTTATAGATTTTATGATTGTAAGTATATTATTATATAATTTTTGAAAATATTCTTCTTTTTTGAAAGTGGTAGATAAGAAAGTTAGATTGATTTTTAAATAAAATAAGTACAAATAACCTTTAGTATATTTACTTCGTTTAAATTACCTATTATATAATAGAAGAATATCTTCTTACGTGCGTACAAAGTACACACACATTCTTTTTTCTTTTTATGACTCCACTCATACGTCTCAGCATTCTTATTTCTAAAACGTCGTACCTAGTTTTTAGCATGAGTTTATAAAATTTTAATCCATTATTCTACACTAATTGCACCGATTTTAGACTAATCAGCTTGGTGAGTCACACACTTAAGATACTATTTCATTGTTTTCTATTGTACGCTACTTGTAGCCAATTTTTCCCGGCAGTCCGGTTCAGATCATCTGTCCATTTCATAGGAGGTTTGCCTCTGGGTCCTCTGGGTCTTTTGTGTTAATATGGTCTCCAGGTTAGAATTATTGTTCTGCGCCAATTGTTTATATCGCTCCTAGCCTAGCTACAGGTCCAGCACATTCCCATTTCAATTTTAATGATTTTTGTACCACCTCGATGACTTTGGTTTTCTGTCTTATCCATGTGTTTGTTTTCCTGTCCTTAAGTGATATGCCTAGCATTGCTCTTTCCATCGCATGTTGAGTGACTGAGTATATTCCTAATTTTGTTTGTGATTGTCTAGTTTGTGCCCCATATGTTAATATCGGAATAATGCATACATCCAAAACTTTAGATCTAAGATGTAGCTGAATTTGTTGATTTCTGAGTGTATAGTTCATTTTGCCGAATGCTGCCCATGTTAACTTCCTTCTTCTTTTTATTTCTTCCGTTTACATTTCCCTATTTAGTATTATTTTTTGTCCTAAAATACATAATATTCTTCAACTTTTTCTACAACTTTGTCGTTTATTATTGTCTCGGTTTCTTCGGAGTGCAAGACTTTTATTTTGTTTAAATTCATTTTCAGTCCTATTTTAGAAGAAATGTAGTAGTCCAGGGCGCATCTGTTTTGAGATGGACGTTGAGAGGTGACTCAAATTTTTTTGCAGAAATTGCTTGAAAATAAATCAAATAATAATATTTGAGTTATCCTCCCTCTCAAAAAGGTCCGGAACATTGTTTAAATAATCAAAATGTCAAAAATTGAAGGAAAAATTCGATTTTTTTCTTCGTTTTTTGATTATAACTTTAAAAGTATTCATTTCCGAGAAAAGTTGTACTAACATAAAAGTTGCGTAATTAAATTTCCTATAATATAGAATTGGCTAAAAATTTAAAAAATAGTCACCCTAGTTGCAAAATAGCAATATTTGCGAAAAAACCATACAAAAACAAGTATTCGCATTTTACGTTTTTCAACCATTTATGCTAAACTTAGGACCTTCATATTTCACCCAGAAAAACTTTATGATACAGTAAAACAATACTGTAAATTTCTTTAAGATCGGTTTAATAGATTTTGCAAAATAAATTTTGCAATCCAGCTTTCGCAAAAAATATTCATTTTTTCAAAATGTTACAGGACTGAAAATAAAGCAGATAGCAAGTTGAAATTTTTTTGCTTATAGAAGTTTACTGTACCTTTCATTTGCAATTTTCAAAATTAAAATCGATTAATTATCACGGCGTCAGAAAATTTTTGAAATAAAAAATAATTTTTGGTGCTACGCGCAACACAGCGGTGTTCGATTCACACAAGTTGATTTCCACCAAAATTTCTTCCAATCTTTATATAATATATTATTTTCTTACTCTATATTTTGTTGTATTTTAATATTTTAATTCCACAAAAATCAAACTAATTTTATTATTGTTTGTGAACTAGTGTTTAAACAATTGCATATGTTTAAAAATAATAAACTTTTATTATTTAAGTTAAAATATATGAACAAAGAAAATTTTTGCTAATAAAAGTGTTATTTCAAAGGATAGAGTAGGTGTTTTTATTTTGCAATAAACAAATTTATTTATTTATATCGAAATGTAATAAAAATTAAAATGTATCAATCATTATCAAAGGTCATTGGAATGCCCAATCAGAGCAAACTATCCTCTGTCGTGCGCGTAGCACCAATAATTAATGTTTATTTAAAAAACTTCCTGACGCCGTGGTGTTAATCGACTTTAATTTTTCAAAATTGCAAATGAAAGGTACAGTACACTTCTATATGCAAAAAATTTTTCAACTTGCTATCTGCTTTATTTTCAGTCCTGTAACATTTTGAAAAAATTAATTTTTTTTTACGAAAGCCGGATTGCAAAATTTATTTTGCAAAATCTATTGAACTGATCTTAATGAAATTTACAGTATTGTTTTACTGTATCATAAAGTTTGTCAGGATGAAATATTAAGGTCCTAAGTGTAGCGTAAATGGTTGAAAAACGTAAAATACGAATACTTGTTTTTGTATGTTTGTTTCACAATTATTGCTATTTTGCAACAAGGGTGACTATTTTTTAAATTTTTAACCAATTCTATATTGTAGGAAATTTAATTACGCAACTTTTATGTTAGTACAACTTTTGATGGAAATAAATACTTTTAAAGTTTTAATCAAAAAACCAAGAAAAAAATCGAATTTTTCCTTAATTTTTTAACATTTTGATTATTTAAACAATGTTCCGGACCTTTTTGAGAGGGAGGATAACTCAAATATTATTATTTGATTTATTTTCAAGCAATTTCTGCAAAAAAATTTGAGTCACCTCTCAACGTCCAAATGTACGAATATTTTTACAGATGGGCCCTGGTCTATAGTAGTAACGAGCGTTAACAAAAGCGCCTATCATGTAAAATGGCCCTTATTCTTTTAAAAACTTCAAAAATTATTTCTTACCTATTCAATACTGAATAGATAAATTATTATTGTATCGCATATTATTACCGTTCTTGACGAAGCTTTGCTCTGAACTATAATTTTAATTTACCCATTTTAAGGAAGGCTAATAATTTTTATACTGTTTTTTTAAATATTTATTTTAGTATATAGAATTCGGTCAGCCATTGGGTGTAACACTACTAACAAATGCTTATGTAAATGTAACATAGGCCGTTAAAATTAATTATTATATTGATGTTCAATATGTTTATACATAGTGGGTCATTTTCTACGACTAGAATGAAAGTCTGTGCGAATTTATTATAATGTTTTATATCTCTACATGATAACAGAGGATGTTCTATATCCATATTTTCTTGGACCCAAGTAGTACCATGCATCACGTTCATTAAATATTCTGATTCTGCCTTTTTGCTTCTTACTATCCGAATCTATTTTATCTCACCTGAACAGAAAATGTTTTTGCCTGATGTGAGTGTTCATCAGCCAAAAGGTCTCTGGTATAAAGCTAACCAATAAGATTTTCGGTTTTTATTTAAAATACCTTCATAAAACGTCATTGATAAAGGGTAAAGAATATGGGATTCGGGTCACGCACCGTAGGAAAGATTGCCAAATATTGAAAGACTCCAAAACTTTAAAAATGAGGTAGATCAATTGCTGAATATTCCCAATACAGACAATGGATGTTAATCTTGGACTAAGACAAGCAGAAAACGAGAGATAGATGACATTGAAATGTTATGTTGGAGAAGAATGTTACGAATTTCGTGGAGCAACTACAGGACAAATAATTCAATTTTAAATGAGCTAAAGGTCAGAAAACATCTCTCCAGCATAGTTCATATCTAACCAATAAAATACGTGAACATGTTATGAGCGCAAACACAGAAAACATGGAAGTCCTATTTTATAAGGAAAAGTAGAAAGCCGAAGATTACAAGGAAGATCCCAAACAAAATGGATCGACCAAATTACAGTAATATGCAAAAGTACTATGCAAGAGTTAAAATAAATTTTCTCTCAGTATAGTACTCATGGTAAATAAACAATATTTTCTATGAATGCTATACAATATGCAACTTCTCTTACTAAACTTGAACTCTTGACAAAACCGCATCCATAGGAAAAGTACAGTGTACAACACTACGATGCGGCTGTAGTTTCGTGTTGCAACGAAATTGAAAATGGTTATTCATTTTTGAATTATAAAATAATTTTAAACTTTAATATTGTTAACATTCGGTTCTTATTAGTTAAATAATGATTGTTTTATGTTTTAAGATATAATATCATAATATTTCAACCCTTACAACTACCTTACAACCACCCTTGTTGAAGCTATATAAAAAAAATTGACTTATACTAAAAGAATAATTTCGGCTGGCATCGATTTCCATAAAAATTTCGGATTAGGATTTTCGTACTTCATATTCTATATCCTGCTCAAGGGTGTTGATTATTTTTAGGGGTGTAAACTACCCCTTATTGTCAAAAATTATATAAAGACATTGTAAACTTTAATATGGGTAAAATTTGGTTTAGATTGGATAAATAATGATTGTTTTATGCTAAAGGATAGAATATCATAATATTTTAATATTTCAACCCTTAAAACCACCCTTAATAGCATTGCAATTTTTATAAATAGATAATTAATAGATCTGTACAGAAAAAAAAAGTAGAATTAAAGAATTACAAAAACATTTATTTACACAAAAATACGAATTTACAGATATGTACTTAATGCAAATACAAATAGTTTTTTAGTCATCTTCCAGTATACGAACCGGTTCTGTGGTATTATGTACAGGGTGTAACAAAAATACAGGTCATAAATTAAATCACATATTCTGGGACCAAAAATAGTTCGAATGAACCTAACTTACCTTAGTACAAATATGTACATAAAAAAGTTATAGCCCTTTGAAGTTACAAAATGAAAATCAATTTTTTCGAATATCTCGAAAACTATTAGAGATTTTTTATTGAAAAAGGATATCTGGCATTCTTATGACAGAAGTATATTAAAGAAAAATTATAGTGAAATTTGTGCTCCCCATAAAAGTTTTATGGGGGTTTTGTTCCTTTAAAGCCACCCAAACTTTTCCGTACGTTCCAATTAAATTATTATTGTGGTACCATTATTTCAATTCAATATTTTTAAAACTTTTTTGGCTCTTAGTATTTTTTCGATAAGGCAGTTTTTATCGAGTTGCGGCTTCTTTTTTAATATGTTTACATAAAAATTGTATGGGGTTTTGTTCCTTTAAACCCCCCAAATGTTTGTGTACGCTCCATTTAAACTATTCCTGCGACACCATTAATTAAACACAATATTTCTAAAACTTTTTTGCCTCTTTGTATTTTTTCGAGAAAGCACCTTTTATCGAGATATGGCTTCTTTTTTAATACGGTTCGAAATATATCTAAAAATGTAAATCATACATAATTTTTCATATTATTACCAAGTCTCCATAATCGTACTTAACCATATACAAATATGTGGTGGATTTGACAAATGTTCAAAATATCTCGATAAAAACTGACTTTTTGAAAAAGTATTAAGAGCCAAAAAAGTTTTAAAAATATTGTGTTTAAGTAATGGTACTACAATAATAATTTAATTGGAACGTACACAAAAGTTTGGGAGGGTTTAAAGGAACTAAACCCCCATAAAATTTTTATAGGGTGTCCAAATTTCACTATAATTTTTTCTTAAAATGCTACTGTCATAAGAATTCCATGTGTCCATTTTCAATAAAAAATCTTTAATAGTTTTCGATATATTGAAAAAAATCGATTTTCATTTTGTAACTGCAAAGGGTTGTAACTTTTTCTTTATGCAGATTTGTACTAAGGTAAGTTAGGTTCAATCAAACTATTTTTGATCCCAGAATATGTGATTAAATTTATGACCTGTATTTTCGTTACACCCTGTATATACATGGAAAATGCTATAAGCGGACTATTCAAATTTTTCGAAAACCAAAATTCGATTTATATACATAGCTCCTTCATTTTTGGCGATAAAAAGTTTGTTTAAAAATGATTTTGTAAAATTTTTAAAGAGATATAAAATTATGTAAATTAAATTCCATAAGATTGCTTAGTTTTTAATTGGGGTGGGCTTAAAGGGCTCGAATAAGGGGGTGTTTGCTCGTAAATAGAGGTTTTAAAGAGCCATATCCTGCTAACTGTTCACTTAAATGAAAATCTGTGCACAAGAAAATTTTAGCTATTAAAAAATTTACAATTTAGTATTTTTTTCGTATCTCCAGTATTTTCGGAGATATTTTGAAGAAAAAAGTGGTAAATACGAAATTGCAAAGAATCTATTGTTCCTTAAACTCCAATGTTTCTAAAATTAGGCCTTTAAAATAGGTCAATCTTCTTGGGTGTATTTATAATGCAAATATAAATGGAATTACAAAAAGGAGATGACCAATTTTTAATTGGAGAGGTAGTTAGGGGTTGTTTTCACTGATTTTTTCGTAGAGAAAAGCAGGTACCGATTTTTTTTATCATAAGTCACTCAATTTTTATGCTCGAAACTTTTTATTATTTTTGTTTGAAAGATCTAATTGTTTGCTTAAAAAAAGATTATTTAGGTTTACATAAAAATTGTATGGGGTTTTGTTCCTTTAAACCCCCCAAATGTTTGTGTACGCTTCATTTAAACTATTCCTGCGACATCATTAATTAAACACAATATTTCTAAAACTTTTTTGCCTCTTTGTATTTTTTCGAGAAAGCACCTTTTATCGAGATATGGCTTCTTTTTTAATACGGTTCGAAATATATCTAAAAATGTAAATCATACATAATTTTTTATATTATTACCAAGTCTCCATAATCGTACTTAACCATATACAAATATGTGGTGGATTTGACAAATGTTCAAAATATCTCGATAAAAACTGACTTTTTGAAAAAGTATTAAAAGCCAAAAAAGTTTTAAAAATATTGTGTTTAAGTAATGGTACTACAATAATAATTTAATTGGAACGTACACAAAAGTTTGGGAGGGTTTAAAGGAACTAAACCCCCATAAAATTTTTATAGGGTGTCCAAATTTCACTATAATTTTTTCTTAAAATGCTACTGTCATAAGAATTCCATGTGTCCATTTTCAATAAAAAATCTTTAATAGTTTTCGATATATTGAAAAAAAATCGATTTTCATTTTGTAACTGCAAAGGGTTGTAACTTTTTCTTTATGCAGATTTGTACTAAGGTAAGTTAGGTTCAATCAAACTATTTTTGATCCCAGAATATGTGATTAAATTTATGACCTGTATTTTCGTTACACCCTGTATATACATGGAAAATGCTATAAGCGGACTATTCAAATTTTTCGAAAACCAAAATTCGATTTATATACATAGCTCCTTCATTTTTGGCGATAAAAAGTTTGTTTAAAAATGATTTTGTAGAATTTTTAAAGAGATATAAAATTATGTAAATTAAATTCCATAAGATTGCTTAGTTTTTAATTGGGGTGGGTTTAAAGGGCTCGAATAAGGGGGTGTTTGCTCGTAAATAGAGGTTTTAAAGAGCCATATCCTGCTAACTGTTCACTTAAATGAAAATCTAGGCACAAGAAAATTTTAGCTATTAAAAAATCTACAATTTAGTATTTTTTTCGTATCTCCAGTATTTTCGGAGATATTTTGAAGAAAAAAGTGATAAATACGAAATTGCAAAGAATCTATTGTTCCTTAAACTCCAATGTTTCTAAAATTAGGCCTTTAAAATAGGTCAATCTTCTTGGGTGTATTTATAATGCAAATATAAATGGAATTACAAAAAGGAGATGACCAATTTTTAATTGGAGAGGTAGTTAGGGGTTGTTTTCACTGATTTTTTCGTAGAGAAAAGCAGGTACCGATTTTTTTTATCATAAGTCACTCAATTTTTATGCTCGAAACTTTTTATTATTTTTGTTTGAAAGATCTAATTGTTTGCTTAAAAAAAGATTATTTAGGTTTTCCTCTAAAAGTGCAAGGTTTTCCCGTTATTTGGCTTTGAATATTTCAAATTATGCATTTGACGAAAAATGCTAACTTTTAACATACCGTATCTCGGTTCGTATTGGTCGTAAAAATATTATAGAAAAAGAAATTGGTTTGCGTTATTAAACGAAACAATTTGGATAAGTGTAGTTTTTTCGATTTCTCAAAAAACCTTCAAAAAAGGTGGATTTTCTTCGTCGAAAAACTGTTACTTTCAACCGCGAATAACTCGAAAAATATTAGTTTTACGAAGAAAATGTAAAAATATTGTTGTCTTAGAATTACTTTTTACATCGATTTACATGGCTAAAATGTAATAAAAAATTCCCACATCCGAGATGGGGTGGCAACCACCCCCAAGGTTTTAGCGTACAGCGGCATAATATAGAAAATGATCCTTGGACTATTCCCTACCTTCTGTGAAAATTTCAAGTAAATACATGCCGGACGAAAAAATTGCAAGCCAAAATGCTTCATTTGCTGGCGTAATAATTTCTCCAGTCGGTAACGCTTCTCACTTTTCTGGTAGTTTGTTTTTCGTTAAATATTTAAATTTCATATGCAATGTTTGCCTTTGCCTTTTTATTTATCTTTTTCGGTTTGATCCATATGTACTTTTGTAAATATCCAGACATGGGAGTCACGGGGAATAAAAATAATTAGTATAACGTATGTTATGAAATATAACAATTTATAAAAATATGCTCTTTCTTACGCGCTTTTCTATAAATATAATTAAAGATTCAATCGTATAATATATTTTTTTATGGATGCTGTACAATGTGCAACTTCTCTCACTACTTACATACATTCAACACGAAAAATTTCTCACGCAGTGAGAAAAGTCGGCCATTGCAGTGAGAAATAATTTCTCACTGGTTCTCCGCCGGTTTTCCATGATCACCGTTTCCATGGTAACATGCACAATACAAACACAATTATTGTTGTCAAACAAAATGTGTTAAAGCAAAACACACCAGGAATTACCTTTCAAAACTGTTCAAATATAACTGTTAATTAGATTTTTAAATAAACAAAGTATATTATATTAAGAATATTAAATACCTACATATATGTATATATTTTATTTCAGTTTAGGCATATAGTATACCTAAAAGCTCCTAAACTATTAAATTTTGAAGTATGAACTGTTGACAAAAACGCATCCATAGAAAAAGTACAGTATAGAACACGTGAAAAAATGACTCGCTTGATTTGCGGCACGAGCCGAGCGTGAGAAATATGTCTTTTTTCTCACTTGTTTTACAATATATTATTTGACTTTATATATTACGGCTATTTTGGTATAGGCTATTTTGTGGGTCGAATGTAGTTCGGCTTCTTAGCTGGAGGTTTTACTCTATTCTAATATAGAATATTCCATTATCTGCTTTGACTGTATCACTTTTTCCTCATTCTTCTATTCTCCAAAAAGGTAGATACATAGCAAAATTTAGATTCTCCATTTTTACTTGATTCTTTACCTAATTCTTGCTTCTATAGTCCGTCTCACCTTGACTTTACAGCATAAGGAACATAGGCAATGCAATTATGAGAGTTTTTACCGCGGTGATGCCGATTTTTTCAAAAAAAAAACTTGTAATCGAACATTAAAGAGATTAAGTTAAAACTATTTTAGGAAGGCCATCTACAAGTTTAGGCTTCATATGCGTTTAAGTTTATTTAATATAGGTACTATAGTATTTACACATATGAATCTTAAAATTGTAAATTGCCTTTCTAAAACAGTTTTAATTTAATTGCTCTAATGTTCGATTACAAATTCTTTTTGATAAAATCGGCATCACCGCGCTAAAACCTTTCATTAGGGCTGCATTGTATACGTTTCTTATACTGTAAAGTTAAGGCGAGACTGACTATAGGACTATTTTCAGGACGATATCATCATACCTATCATGGTTTTGATAGTATTCCAGGATGAAAAACGAAACGTCAAGTATTATTATTAAGTAAAATATGTAAATGTCATTAAAACCTAACTGTGACTAATCCTATATAAACATTACATTTAAAATAAATCACTTTTTTTGTCCTACAAAGTGATTTTGATCTATTACTTGTTATCAAATTTAACCATGGTAACCTTTGTGTATATCCACCTAGTCTCCCATAAATACAAATACAATTATTATCGCAACCCGCTCTGTATAATGTGCTTAAATAAACATGTTAACGTTACGCGACCATAAAATTTAATTTTAGTGCCATTTATTGTATCTGCCATAATCATATTTCAGACAAAATAATGATATTTAGGTTAATTTCAATGATAGAATTGTTTGTGTTAACTAAAATCCTATGAAAGTCATAAAATAGTATAATATTTTTTAAATTTAAAGTTCAAAGCAATAAAAATAATTGTTATAGGTAAAACTCATAATAAATGACGAAAATCAAGGTCTAGTTCTCTGCATAATTTTAAAAAACGTTTATGCGACGTTTTATCTAGTTTGGTCTGGTGGGACCATTTTTTTACCTGGCAATTTAACTGGCTAAATGTATTTGCAATTACTGAGAGACGTGATTATTTCTACCTTGGAGTTTATCTAAAAAACAATATCTGTAGAATACCATCTTTATCTTAAGAACATTTACGTCAACGAATTGTCAACGAATACCTACGAGTCACTCGAAAATAGGCTAATAGAGCAACCTTAAATGCAAAATCATATTCTCTCAAATTAAAGATCTGAGAACAGTGATGTATATTAGCAATGATATATATCAATTACAGTGTTTAGGTTGCCAGGGATGTTATATTGGACAAACCGGTCAGTGGTTGAAACAGCGTATCATTCAACACAAAATTTACTGCATCAGAAAAAATAATACATGCTCTGTTGTCGAACACTTTATAAGAATGCCACCAATTTAATTATGAAAACGTAAAAATATTAGAATCACTAAGCATTTACAACAATAGGCCGTTTCTCGAGATGTGTCATATCAACCGATATAAGAATGCCATTAACAATAAAACTCACACTACTAACCTTAGTAACATATCGAGGGTTGAGAACATGCTGAGAACCATAGGGTCCCAAGCGACATTTTGTACAAAAACAGATTTTGTAAACGATTCTATTTAATCAAGAATTCTGGATCGAATGATATTTGAAATGCGTTGAATTGTTTCTAGATGGTGGTGTAATCAATAATGAAATATGGTTTAAAGTACGTGAAAAATTTTCTAGTTCGGTCCATAAGGTTCCAAGTTTTAAAAATAATATAAGGTTACCTCTCTGTGCAATTTGAGCTTTCAAATCTAATCAAAAAGTTTTGTTTTATATAATTATTATGTTTATTTATAATCTACATAATTTCAAGAGTATTAAGTAAATGTGTTCCATGTTTTTGGGCATGAAGTAAAGACTTCCAAATATGTCTCACAATCTCACCTTATTCTATTTATGTTTAAGTTTTAAAGTATGTCTTGAGGCCAGGTTCTATCTAGTCTCCTTATGGCAGGGCCATTATGGAATAATTCCCTTACTAACTTATTTTCATGGTGAATGACCGCTCATTTTGTGACTACGTGGATGGACGCTCGATGGATTTCTTCTCTGATGAAAGGTATATTTAAGTCTTTATGAAGTGTTTGATTACTTACGTACCATGGTGTATCTACTATTGATCTTAGAACCTTAGACTGAAATCTTTGGGTGACATTCAGTGACGTTAACTTTGCACAGCCCCATAGGTGTAGTCCGTAGTACCAAATAGTTGATTATAGCTTTATACAGAAGAATTTTGTTTGGGATATTGAGTTTTGATCTGCGTCCAAGGAGCCAATGCATTTGCCGGAATTTCAAGTCAAGCTATCTTCTTTTGGTCTGGATATATTTTTTCCAAGTGAGACGTTGGTCAAGATGGAGTCCCAGGTATTTAGCGTCTGTTACTGTTGGTATTCGTACATTTTCCATTCTTACAGGTGGGCATGTGTTGTGGCGGTTGGTAAACGTTATTTGAGATGATTTTGTTTTGTTTACTGTTGTTCGCCATTTTGTGTACCATTCACTGAGTATGTCCTGATGGTGTAGCAGGTCTTGTGAGGCTTGTATGGGATTTTAATTTACAGCTAGTATTGCTACGTCATCAGCAAAGGAAGCGGTCGTAGTATTATGAGACTCTGGTATATCGGATGTGTAGAGGGAGAAAAGCAGCGGCCCGAGAACACTACCCTACTAAGCAAAAAGTTGTTTTAAAGGTTTTTTTTAATTCCCTTCAGTAATTGTATTATTTTCATTTTTAAAAAGTCCTGTAATGGGTTGGTTGTAAACTCACAATGTCACTCTGTGAGTTTTTATTTGTTTGTAAATATTTTCTCTTTATTAATTGTTTTTAATAAAACATTAGTGCACTCCTGTTGAAGCCGATAACCATTGTCGAAATATTGAGTTTGACGAGACAATAGAATCGTTTTATTCTTGACTCAAAACCTTATATCCCACTTACTAGTGTGTATATATTATATTGATTATTTCATTCATAGGAGATTCTGACCAATAGAAAGCTACAGAAATCTGAATTAAATCGATAATTTTTGATAATCTCCCGTCGTTAAGTACATTACGTCAGATGCTCTTCGTTGCTACGAAAAAGTACATTCAGTGACACTAATAACAATTAATGTTTTAAAAATTATAAAAGTGATGACTTTCAATCGTCAAATATTTATGAAAACTGTGTGTTTAATGGTACTTACATAAATAAATTACAATGAAATTTTGGTTTTGAACAGTTTTATTCATGAAATAATCGCAACAAATTGCACTCGACCTCTGAAATTAATATAGAATTTTTGCTCTCGTGACACTTTGACATAATTTCACTCGCCTTCGGCACGTGAAATTAAAACTGTCAAAGTGTCACTCGGGAAAAATTCAATAATTTCAGAGCTCTTGTGCAATTACTACTGATTATTTCATTCATGGGAGATTCTGACCAATAGAGAGCTACTGAAATCTGAATTAAATCGATAATTTTTGATAATCTCTCGTCGTTAAGTATATTACGTCAGATGCCCTTCGTTGCTACGAGAAAATACATTCAGTGACATTAATGACAATTAATGTTATAAAAATTATAAAAGTGATGACTTTCAATCGTCAAATATTTATAAAAACTGTGTGTTTAATGGTACTTACATAAATAAATTACAATAAAATTTTGGTTTTGAACAGTTGTATTCATGAAATAATCGCAACAAATTGCACTCGGCCTCTGAAATTAATATAGAATTTTTGCTCTCGTGACACTTTGGTTATCTCGTGATATTTTGGTTTTGAACAGTTGTATTCATGAAATAATCGCAACAAATTGCACTCGACCTCTGAAATTAATATAGAATTTTTGCTCTCGTGACACTTTGACATAAATTTCACTCGACTTCGGCTCGTGAAATTAAAACTGTCAAAGTGTCACTCGGGAAAAATTCAATAATTTCAGAGCTCTTGTGCAATTACTACTGAAAAGACTAAAATTATATTGAAAATGGTTATTCATTTTTGATATATTATATTGTATATTATAATATACAGGTGTTTGTTTCCTATGTTATAAAACTTTTAATTATATAACTTTTTTAGTTTAAGTTGGCAAAACGAAACTCATAATTTTAATTACACATGCTTTCATATAGCGTTTTCTCTCTGCGTCGAGGTTATATTGGATGGCAAGTAATTTTAATTTATCAGTATCCCAACCCCAATAAATGTACCAGAAATGGCTGAAAGATAAAAGTTAACTGTCTTTGTTGGATTATTTTATCGACGGATCTGAATTTATGAGATTAAGAGTACTATGAGTTGGTCAGTTTAATGGCGTGTGGGTTTAAAAATATATCGCAAAAGTTAGAAAGGACTAGTTGGAAAATATAACTGCTTTTGATTGGAATCTTTACTCATGATTGGAACAATTAACTCTAGGGAATGTAATTCTGTTGAATTATTTGTCGAAGCTGGTGGAACAATAAACAAGGTTTTTTTCTAATATAGTCCAGGAACCAAAGCTTTTCACCTCGCAATTTTTACAGAATGGGTCGATTTGCTTGAAAATTTAAAAATAAGTAGTGGATAGTCCAAGGATAAAAATCTATATGATGCCGAAAGGCGCTGTTACCATGGGGGTGGTTTCCACCCCATCTCGGGGGTGGAAATTTTTTATTACATTTTGACCTCAAAAGATGATAAAAACATTCATTTTAAGCAAAAAATGTTCAATACATTTTTTTTTGATAAAATTAATAGTTTTCGATTTATTCGCTATCGAAAGTGTTGATTTATATAAAAAAAAACGCTGGACGGAAGGGCCGCCCGAGAACTTTATCGTACCGATCTATTATCGTTATGGTACTAGATACTGGCATTCTATAAAAATAACAAAGTTACTCGTTATTTTGATATTTTAGAAACACCTTCTGTACTTGAAAGTATTTTATGGTTATACGCATCATTAATTCCTGCATTTGAGAAAATGTTCGATGCCATATTTCGGGGACACACTATAGATGTAAAGATTATTGCAAAAATCAATAGAATATTATAGTCATACTTTCATTTCAAATTAGTTAATTTTTCTGAGAAATTAATAGTTTACAATATTTGCATTTCATTCTATTTCGATTACGCCAGTCAATGCACGAGATTAAGAACAAGATATTATCTCCGAATTCTATCCTACTGCATGGATTTTAATGAAATTTTGGGAGTAGCCCTTCTTCTTCTTCTTCTTCTTGTAATAGGACTATGTCCTGTTTCTTCTGTTACAGTCTTTGCTGCGATCCAGAGCTCCAACTCTCGTACCATCGTTTTTTGGGTCTTCCTATGGGTCGCTTGGTGTTGGGCTTCTGTGTTTTCGCCCAATGCGCCATACGTTCAGGGTCCATCCGATCTACGTGGTCTCTCCACATGCATCGTCGCGCTCTTGTCCATCTCACTACGTCTTGAACGCCTAGCACTCTCAATGTGTCTTCGTTTCGTATTCTATCTCTGAGTGTGATACCTCTTATGGATCTTAGGGTTTTCATCTCTATTGTATAGCCCAATCTCCTAATTCAAGGTCTATCCTATATACTATGGCGCTTTTATCATGGGGGAGGTTTAAAATTTAAAAATTCATTCTATAATTTGATCACATTTTTTACAAAAACCATTCATTTTAAACCCGTTCAACTTTTTGAAAGTAGAAATAACACTATATTAAAAGGTATTGCAAAAGAAAAACAATGCATTTAAATTATGGTGGATGGGGTGTTAAATGTATATAGTTTTCATTTTTCCTTAAAGTACATTAGTCATATATTTTTTTTGCACCATATCTCGCTTAGTTTGTATGTAACCGACATTTAACGGTGTTCGTTTTAAAGGCCTTTTCAAACACTACAAAAGGTGTTGGTAGCATTATACACCCAAAACCTGCCGTTTCTCTGTTATTTCAAGTTGAATACATTTGAGCATGCACCAAAAAACAAACTATTTTCACTTACCATATCTCTTTTTGTATAATAAATAGAATATTTACGAAGGAACGAATCTCTTTATTATTTATAATCTAAAAAATGTTTTATATAGTGTTTTTAGTTCGATGCATAGTTTTTAAGGTATTCACAAAAAAATCCGTCCGAACAAGTGTCATTTTTCAATGAAAATGGCCAATTTTCAACTACGCATAACTCAAAAAGTATTGAGTTCTCAAAAAAAAAGTATAGACCAGTTTTTACTTAGAAATAGGTTCTTTAGCCACTTCCGTGCTTATTTTGACCAACAAATTTTCCACCCCCTTGAAGAAGTGGGAACCGCCCCAAGATAAAAGCGCCATAGTATATAGGGTAGATTTTGTTTCTTGAGCTATTCCCTACTTACTGTGAAAATATCAAGTACATCAATGTAGTAGGATGAAATTCGGAGCCAAATACCGTCATTGACTGCCCTACAATAATGCTCTGCTATGATCGCGTGAGAGAGGACACACATAAGATTATAGCAAAATTTCTATTTACCGTAACTTTTCAAGTTTTTGAGCTACAGCAATGAGTTTTATGTCATTCGAAAGGTAATTTTGCATTCTTTCAAAATGTGTAAAAAGATACAAGGCGTATCTAAAAAAAATAAGATTTTTTATTCATTTCCGGTTCAACCGGAAGCCATATTTTTGATGAAATTTATTGTGATAATAGATAATAAAGTACCATATATGTCTACAAAATTTCAAATTTTAGTTTTTATTAAAAAGGTAGTTACGGGCACTCGAATATTTTTTAATAAAAAATTCATAACTCCCCTCCTATGGGGAGTTAAGAAATCTGAATAATGTCATTCAATTTGCTGACAGGATGTCAAAAATATATCAAAAAATAAAAAAATTCCTTGGAGCCATTTTTGAGAAAATCTAGTTCAAATTTATGTCAAATTTTGACCCCTTAAATATAGGCAACCCGTAACTTTTTCTGAAAAACGATAACATCCTTATTATAGCCCCATCTTTAGGCTATATAACGGCTTTTTCAAATTAAACTTATCTTAAACACGTTTTTAGATTGGTAGGGAAATGTGTCGAGTGGGCGGTCGGCCATGTTGGCCGCCATTTTGAATTTGGAAATGTCAAATTCCGTATTTTTATTTACCTATCGATGAGCTTACTTTGAGTTGAATTTCATTCATTTCGGTCAAAATTTGAAAAAATGGGCCCTAAATACCCCCCTATTTCGGCCCCCCTTTGAGAGGTTTTTTTTAAAAGCTTAGTTTCTCGACAAAATTCTCTTAAACTTACTCATACCGAATTTCATCAAAATCGGTCCAGCAGTTTTTGCTGGGCGGTGGCGACATACGTACGTACGTACGTACGTACATACTTCCGACATGTTTTTTTTTATTTGCTTTTTAGACTCAGGGGGACTCAAAACGTCGAAAAAAAGTGAAATCTGAAAAAATTTTTTTTGCACGATCCTATAACTTTATCTATTATACTATACTACGTACAAGGACATTGTATATAGTACGATCAGAGATGGGCATCGACACGTCGACTTTAATTGTCGACACAGACGTGTCGACAATGTCGAGAACGTGTCAACAATGTCGACAATGTCGACAATGTCAGCAACGTGTCCATAATGGAAAAAAGTGAGGTTATGTTATGAAATTATTCAGTTGTAAACTTTGAATGTGATCTGATCTGATCAGAATCAAAATGAGTGGCAGAAAACTGAATAAAAACTATGATATATTATCATTCAAAGTATTAAAGATAGAAGGAAAGCACGCGGCTAAATGTTGTGTATGTGGAAATGTGATAAAAAATACAGCTGCAGCAAGATTGCAAAGTCACAGGTAAGAAGAAATATTTTAATTAATTTTAGCTGGATAGCTATAGAGATTTATTCTCTGAAATTGATATTTGTATCGGCTGATAACTAACCCCGTCCCGTACTTCCATTTTAAGAAACGTCTGCAAGTTAGATCGTGGCAATGGTAATCAATCCAATAATGAAATGTCGCATGTTTCGATATACGAAAATACTGGCTCAGACACAGGTTTTACACCTACAGTTAATCCACAAGTGAGTATATAGGACGTATGTTCTACTACATATTTAGCAGGGGCGGATCTAGAAAAAATTTTGGGGGGAACTTTTTGAAATTACCTTTATCTATAATATAAAAATGAATCGTAAAATGTGTTCGGAGCCGCATAACTCAACAACGCATGGATCACCATTTCGGTAGTAGTATATTGGAGAAAACATGGCGTCAAAAACCGTATAGCCATCTAACGGCAAGAAGTGAAAATAACGCACTATATATTATTGTAGATTTCTTGATTACTATTTAATTCGAATTCGGAAGGGGACATAAATTGCATCAGTTTTCACCCCAGAATTTGTATTCTGAGGTTTTCACGTTGTTGCATCTCTATATACAGGGTGTCCAATTTAAAAAAACCAAGTTTAGTATTTTACGGCAAAAAACGGATTGGCCTATTGAATTAAGTACAAAACGCTGTATATAAGCCAACTTCTGTATACAGGGTGTCCGTAGATCCGCCCTTCATATTTAGTCACCTTAGAGTTTCTTTTTATTTTGAATTTTAGAATACAACGAACGGTAGTTACGAAGTTATGGAAGATGGTTCGCTAGCTATTGTGACTGGAACTTCACCTGAAAACATGCTAGATGGAATTATAGAAAATTCATTAGATACCGATGCCGCCTTATTGGAATTGGAAGAAAACAATGGTGTAGCAATTCAAGGCACTCATAGTATTGTTGAAAATATGATGTTATCAACTACTGATACTGAGAGTAGTAATTTGACTAACTTAAGTACTCCAACCTTCTCCAGCACAAGCTACACAAGCACGAATAAAAGAAATTTATTCGCTACATCTCAAGCTAGACCAGCCAAAAAATCAAAGAAAATCACCGACTATATGGACATATTACAAGAGTATGAAGAGGAGAAGATAAGCACTGCACTAGCCAAATTTATATTCGGCTGTAACTTACCATTTACTGTGGTAGAATCACCTCTCTTTAAAAATTTTATAAAAACGATCCGTCCTGCTTATTTAGACAAAATTCCTGGCCGGAAAAAACTTTGTACATCGCTTTTAAATAAGTGCTATGAAGACTGTATTGAGATTTCACGTAAAAAAGTGGAAACCGAGTCAGTCATTTTGTGTGACGGTTGGAAAAACTCATCTACTAATTCTAAAACGGTTGTGACAATGTTGCATAGTGCAGACGGAAAAAATGCCTTTCTTGATGCTTGGGATTTAACCACGGAGTCTGAGACTGGAGAAAAACTTGCCGAAATAATAACAGAATCTAAAAAAATTGCAAAAGAAAAATACGATGTAGATGCGTACGGTATAGTTTCGGATAATGCTAGTGCAATGATTAAAATGGGATCCCTCCTCAAGCACAACATGTGGCACTCTACGTGCAGTAGCCACACCGGCAACCTTTTAGCCAAAGACGTGCTGGATAAAAAGTTAGTCGACAATGTGGTCATTGTCCTCAAAGAATTTAAGCAACCAGATTTAGATAAAATGATAGTTGATAAGGGAGGGCGCAGAATCAAATTGCCGGCCGAAACAAGATGGTGCTCTTACCGAGATTCTTTCGAAAGTCTCCTAGAAAATCTGGTATATATGAAACAAGTAGCCGCTGTAACGAAAAAAAAGATTAAGCCAAAAGTCAAGGAATTAATCTTCAACGATGAATTTGTGGATGAGATTCAACAGAACATAGAAATTTATGAACCCATTTGTAATCTGATCAATGTTTGTCAGAAATCTGACACATCTGTAGCAGATGCCGTTCATCTGTGGCTCAATTTGAATCTGCCAGATAACCTTAAAGAAAAATTGAAACACAGACAACAAATGGCGTTAAACGTGTACGCATTAACTGCGTACTATCTGCATCCGAAATATGAAAATTCCAAGCTTACGTCAGAGCACACTGATATAATAACTCAGTTCTTACTCAGAAAGTTGTGCAATCAGGGCATAGAAGAATGGGACAAATTTAACACTAAATCGGGTAAGTCTTTCAGACAAAATTATCGCTCTTTTGATTTTTAATATGTTAGGTTTACAATTTCAGGAATATTCTCAACACTTTGGGAAAAAGGAGTTGAAAAGCCTCTAGTATTTTGGCGAGTGGTCAAACTGGAATGCCCAATTCTTGCTAAAATGGCTCTCAGACTTCTAAAAATGCCAGCCTCCTCAGCTCAAATCGAGAGACTCTTTTCAAATTGGGGACACATTCACAGTCTGATAAGAAATAGATTAACGTTCACTAATTCCAAGAAATTGGTACATATTTATGTTTCATTAAAGGGAGAGTATCCTGATAAAAATAGTTATGACCTGGACGAGGAAGAAATTGTAGATATGGACGGGGAAAGTACAACTATTTGATGTATTATTGGTTAAATGTTTTCTTTGGTTAAAAATTAGCAAAACCGCAAAATGTTGTAATGTTTTTATTATGCAGTCTCTGCCAAAGCACGAAGAGATTCAGCACTGTTTCAGTAATTATTATACTATAATTATTATAATAAAGAGTTAGTAAAATTTAAAAAAAAGTAAACGAAATGTTAGGAAACAAGGTAAGGTTTCAATGTACTGAGATATGTTTGATTGTGGTTTTGAATCTTACCTCGTTTACTGACGTTTAGGTTTACATTTCTTTTTAATTTTTTTAAACCTTTCTGTAAATGTTACGAGTTTACGAGTAACGATAGAAAATTAAAAATCTATGAAAATTTGTTTTGCTGGTTTTTTCTGGTTTTGCATCTATATGGTAATATTTTAGATTCATTACATTGCATTACTCTATCATGAGGTTTGCACATAATAAATTGTCTCTATATGAATCTATTTAAAATTCATTTGCACTTGAAAAACCTGCAATCAAACAATTATGGAATATCCTATGAATTTGACAATCGCAAGTTAATAGTGAGGTTAAAAGTTTCAAAAGTTTGAGATTATTTGGTCTCTTTGCAACTTGTTGAAACATTAATGCATACTTTTTCAATAAGTCAGCGCAGCCAGATTAACCTAAAATTTCAAATTAGTGCGCACGGAACGTCATTCTGATCGTTTGCTAATTGTCGACATACTCGACATTGTCGACATTGGCAACAACTTTAAATCACTCGACATCGACATGATTGTCGACATGTCAACAATCGAATTGTCGACATGACATTATCGACACCGCCCATCCCTGAGTACGATAAAGTAAAAACGAAAAATGGCGATTTTTAAGGCTTAATAACTCTGTTAAAAGTTATTACTATGAAAATCAGAAAGTGACTAAATCAAAGTTTAAAGCACCCCCTACAAGATGCTGGAGAAATTGTTGTCATTATTTAATTAGTAAGCTGTTATTTTTAATCATTAACAATAAGCCGTAAGATCGCATTGACGCAACTGTAAATGTGAGTGCGAGTAAGATACACTGCCGGAATGGCATCTCTCTTGCACTCAGTATAGACGGGCACCTGATACATGCAGGCGCTCATTATTATTACTTAAAAATAACAGCTTAGTAATAAAATAATGACAAAAATTTCTCCAGAATCTTGTAGGGTGTGCTTTAAACTTTGATTTAGTCACTTTCTGATTTTCGTAGTAATAACTTTCAATAGAGTTATTAGGCCTTGAAAATCGCCATCTTTCGTTTTTTTCAATTTTAAATCGTTTATACCTCGAAAACGATCAACTTTAGAGAAAAATTATAAGAGATCTTTTGTATCCAGAATGGTCCAAAAAATTTAAACAAAATTTGTCCGGCCCAAAAATATTGATTTTTGCAATTTGATTAAAAAATTTTTTTTTTAATTTGGACCACTTTTCCCTAAGGCGATTTCTTGAACCTTATTCTGGGATGTCTCATGAACGTGATTATGTAAAAAAATGTCATGGGAATATTTTCTCCGACGAACCCGCCGTTTTCGGCTTGTCTAATACGACACAAATTTACTAAAAAAATGTTTTTATTAACGTTTCGACGGTTAAATCGGATCCTATTTGGATGTTAATAAAATCATTTTTTTAGTAAAATTGTGGCTTATTTCCCATTAAAAATAGTTAGTTACAAAAATGCCACAAGAAAATAGCTTCAAAACAACATTGTTTAACATATTTTAAAAATTTAAGTATTTCTTACCTTATATACCTAGAATAATATCACCTAAAAGTAACACTAGAACAAAATCAAATCAAAACTAAAAATATGAAATCAATTAAAATTAACACACAAATTATATTATTAATCTATCAAATATAGAATTACAGTTAATAATTAGGGTACGCTTAAAACTGATTTAGCAACAACTTGTCAAAGCGAAAAGAGGCGTAATTCTGACGTCACTCCATAGCTCACTTACACGGCGGCGAACGGCACACTCCTAATTTGAGGCTTATAAATCGAAAAAGCGACCATGGGAGGTGAATGGCAAATTTTTATAATTCTTTATATTTTCGAGGTAGCTGAATCCGAATATGAAGTTTATTTTTATCTAGAATTGGTGGAACATGATCAAAAATCAAATTTCATGCAAAAATTCAAAAAATCAATTTTGATGATTTTTCAACTTTACCTCACTGTATCTTTGGTCGCCGTAAATATTTCCTTTTGAAAATTTTACTGCGTCATTTTTTAAGTATTTAGATACCAACGAGCTTTGTCTAAAGTGTTTAAACGAATTCAAAAAGGAGTTATTAATTTTTAAACATTTTGTGGTCAGATTTCGTTAGTTTCATGTTTAATTAAAAAAGTTGATCGACGAACTTTTTAGCTTATAATTTTAACCAATACAGTATTAAAATATAAGTGATGAAGAAGTTTTCTGAAAAATTACCAGTCAAAATATGCAATAGGAAAAAAGTTATATGACTCCAAAAATCGCACACCTAGTGTTAGGCAAGCGGCAGCAACCCCTAAAATGATGTTATACCGACCACGAAAATCAACTTTAAGGTGAATGACAAATTTTGATGATTCTTTATGTTTTCGAGGTCGCTGAATCGGAATATGATGTTTATTTCTATTTAAAATTGGTGAAACATGCTCAAAAATCAAATTTGATGCAAAAATGCAAAGAATCAATTAAGATGGTTTTTCAATTTTAACTAGATTTATCTTTGATTGCTTTCGAAAATGTTACTGTATTATCTTTGAAGTAATTAGACAACAATGAGATTTGTACAATATGTTTAAACTATCCCTTTTAAGCGCCATATTGGCTAACCTTACAACGATGCGACCGACACAAACGCCAGAGGTACGTTTGGCATATTCACCAATGTTATATCTTGATTGGACATAAGCGCCATTTTCTAGTTTTTAATTTATTTCAGACAGTATTTTCAGCCACATTAATGTTCATAAAATATTAAAATTTTTAAAAAAAATCACCAATTTTTTTGAGTCACTGTGCAGATAAGCAGAATTTGTAAAAATAAAAATAATAATTTTTTTGTGTTTCTTGAAAAATCAATTTATTGTCGTTTATGCCGTTTTGGCTTGACAGCGTCGATCTAACGGTGCTCGTTTTAAAGGCCTTTTCAAACACTACAAAAGGCGTTGATAGCATTACACACCTAAAACCTACCGTTCCTCTGTTATTTCAACTTGAATACACCAATTTGAGCATGCACCAAAAAATCAAACTCTTTTTCACCTACCATATATCTTTTTGTATTATAAATAGAACATTTACGAAGGAACGAATCTCTTTGTTATTTATAATCTAAAAAATGTTTTATACAGTGTTTTTAGTTCGATGTATAGTTTTTAAGGTATTCACAAAAAACCGTCCGAAAAGGTGTAATTTTTCAATGAAAATGGCCAATTTTCAACTACGCATAACTCAAAAAGTATAGAGTTCTCAAAAAAAAGTATAGACCAGTTTTTGCTTAGAAATAGGTTTTCTAGCCACTTCCGTTATTTTGACCAACAAATTTTTCACCCCCTTGAAGGGGTGGGAACCGCCCCAAGATAAAAAGCGCCATAGTATATAGGGTAGATTTTGTTTCTTGAGCAATTCCCTACTTTCTGTGAAAATATCAAGTACATCGATGTAGTAGGATGGAATTCGGTGCCAAGTACCCTCATTGACTGCCCTATAATAATGTTCTGCTATCATCGCGTGAGAGAGGACACACACAAGATTATAGCAAAATTTCTATTTACTGTAACTTTTCGAGTTTTTGAGCTACAGCAACGAGTTTTATGTCATTGGAAAGGTAATTTTGGATTCTTTCAAAATATGTAAAAATATACAGGGCGTATCTAAAACAATTAAGATTTTTTTTTCATTTCCGGTTCAACCGGAAGCCATATTTTGGGTAAAATTTATTGTTATAATAGATAATAAAGTATCATGTATATCTGCAAAATTTCAGATTTTAGTTTCTATTACAAAGGAAGTTACGGGCAGCCGAATATTTTTTTATAAAAAATTCATAACTCCCCTCCTATGGGGAATTAAGAAATCTGGCTGATGTCATTCCATTTATCTAGAGGATATCAAAACTAAATCAAAAAATAAACAAATTCCTTGGAGCCATTTTTGAGAAAATCTAGTTCAAAATTATGTCAAATTTTGACCCCTTAAATATAGGCAACCCATAACTTTTTCTAAAAAACAATAATCTTTCTCTTAGACCCCCATCTTTAGGCTATATAACGACTTTTTCAAAGTAAACTTATCTTAAACAAGTTTTTAGATAGGTAGAGAAATGTGTCGGGTGGGCAGTCGGCCATTTTGGCCGCCATTTTGAATTTGGAAATGTCAAATTTCGTATTTAGATTAACCTATAATGAGCTACCTTTGAGTTAAATTTCATTCGTTTCGGTCAAAATTTGCAAAAATGGGCCCTAAATAACCCCCCTATTTCCGCCCCCCTTTGAGAGATTTTTTTTAAAAGCTTAGTTTCTCGACAGAATTCTCTTAAACTTACTCATACCGAATTTCATTGAAATCGGTCCGGTAGTTTTTGCTGGGCGGTGGCGACATACGTACGTACATACGTACGTACATACGTACGTACATACATACTTCCGACATGTTTTTTTTATTTGCTTTTTAGACTCAGGGGGACTCAAAACGTAAAAAAAAAGTGAAATCTGAAAAAAATTTTTTGCACGATCCTATAACTTTATCTATTATACTATATTACGTATATAGTACGATAAAGTAAAAATCAATGTATTTCGATATTATACTCATTTACGATTCACTAATTTTTGCAGTAGAAAAAATTTTTTGAAACAGGTTCTTGTGAATTAAATAACCTACAATTTTATATTTAAATATTTTTTCGTATCTCTGATGCTAATCTTTCTATTATGAAGAAAAGGGCATTTTATACCAAACTACAAAAATTCGTTATTCCCTTTTAACTCCATTTTCTTAAAAACCGATTATTATAAGCTGGTCATACCTCTAGAACCTATTATTAATACATAAATAAAAAGATCAAATTAGGTCAATAACTAATTTTATTTAGGATGGTGAGTAGGGGGAAGTTTCCGATCACATTTTCGCTGAAAAAATAGGGACTGACATTCTTTTTATTATAAGTCACTTAATTTTTGAGCTAGAGACTACTTTTTTATTTCAGGAGATTTTTTTTATTTAACCTCCCAATTTATTTACAATCTGTAAAACAAGTTACAATGAGTAAATGTTGTGACCACTAGTGTAGGTGACTTGGAGAAAATGATTCATTAAGGTGATACAGTAGCGATCAACAGGTAGCAACGAACGCGGTCCAAGATTGCGAAAATTCTGCGAACTTTTGAAAGTGAGGCAACAGTGCGTCGGTAATTCGACACTGACAGTCACGGTTATAAGACTTTATTACGGTTGTCTTGTCCGACGGTGGTGGGAAGACTTATATTTTTGACTTTACGTCACAAGAGTTTACTTACATTCCCATATTTTTAAATGATTTTCGATCATTGAATGTGTGTTATTGTGTATATATGTGTATTATTTGTGTTATTATGAAATAATTATACAAATAGTACACATTTTATCTTATACCGGGTGGTGAATCGTAAAAAGGGCCATAGGAAACTCAATGTAAAATTCTGAATTGTTGAATTCCTGCTTCTCTAATTATTTTACATCAAAGGTCATAAGAGAATACTTGTAGAGAATTAAAATCTGTATTAAAATCAAAAGTTAAAATTGTTCTACGATTTAAATGCATTCCAAAATTTTGAAAAATATTATACATTTGCCACAATAGGTATGCGTGTAAAAGTAAGGCCACACGTTACTATTTAACTGACAGTGCTCACACCATTGACTGAATAAAAAAACCTTTATTATTAATCCTTTCTCCGCAACTGAGGGTATCTTATCAACTGTATTGTTTTTAAACAATAGATGATAAAATAAAAATATTGACAGTTCAAAAATGTGAACATTATTGCATTGTGTGTGGCCTAAGTTTGGGCTGAAAACTAAAATGTATTACATTTTTACAAAATTTTGGAATATGTTTAATTACGTAGACCAATTTTAACAGTTATTTCCAATACAGATTTCAATCCTCTACAAATAGTTTCTAATGTCTTTTGATGTACAATAATTATTAGGGAAGCTGGAATTCAACAGTTCAGAATTTTACATTGAGTTAATGCAAAATTTTGACGCATGTCAAAATTCTCAATGTGTTTTAATTGTATTCATTTTTTTCGAATCCTGAGAATAGTAATAAATATTTTTGAAAAATTTAAACTCAGAATGAAAGACTACATTATTACCGAGGGCTGAAAGTCCCTGAAAACTTCTATAATGTTTATTTTAATAAGTTACAGAGCTGAAAATAAAAGAGAAGTGTGATATTTAATTTCAAATATTTCATTCAATAGAATCTGCTTGTTTATTCTAAGAGGCTTTCCGCCCTCGGTAATAATGTAATCTTGCATCCTGAGTTTAAATTTTTCTAAAATACTTGGTTTTGTCAGGATTCGAAAAAAATCATATTACAATTCAAATGACAGTAAACTCTCGTGACGTAATCTCACCCTTAATAACCGTAGTAATGTCTAAGAACCGTGACTGGCAGTGACGTTTATACTATCAAAAAAAAATATTTTTTTCTATGGATGCTATACAATGTGCAACTTCTCTCACTTCTTACATACATTCAAAACGAACAATTTCTCAGGCTGTGAGAAAAATCAACCATTGCAGTGAGAAATGTTTTTTCTCGCGGGTTCCATACGTAGAATCGCGGTTTCCATGGTAACATGCACTATACAAACACAAATATTTTTGTCAAATAAAATGTGTCAAATCAAAACTTACCAAGAATTACCTTTCAAAACTGTTTAAATATAACTGGTAATTATAATTTTAAATAAATAAAAGTATATAATTATTAAGAATATTAAATACCCACATATGTGTATAATATGTATTTTATTTCAATTTTCTCATATAATTTACATAAAAGCACCCACATTATTTCATTTCGAGGTTTGAACTCTTGACAAAAACACATCCACAGAAAAAGTACAGTGTACAACACGAGAGAAAACGACATATTTCTCCCTCGCTTGATTTGAGGCACTCGCCTCGTACCTCGGCTCGTGCCAACAAACTTCTGCGCTCGTGAGAAATATGTCTTTTTTCTCTCTTGTTGTACAATATACTATTTATACACATAGGCGCGAAATGTTGCCAAGTCAGTGACGTTCGATTTCTTGTTATAAAAAAATCGATTTTTAGTAGTTTCAAGATTACACAAAATCTAGGCATGGGATAAAAAAGTTTATTTGAAGAAAGTGTATTTTTTGTCTTTCTTAATGGCGGTACAGGCTCTTTTTTTCAATATTTTATTTAGTTATAGAGTAATTTCCACATACTAACATATTGCTGAAATTGGGCTCTGTACCGCCATTCTTTATTATATTACGATTATGTTTGCCAAATATCTTAACAAAATATTCAAAATTAGAGTCGCAATCTTGGAACGCGTTTGTTGCTACCTGTTGATCGCTACTGTTTCCTCTTAATCATTTTCTTTACAAATATTTTACATAGATATAAAATTGTTTGTCTCTGGGAATTACGGCACATATAACTAAAACTAAAATCGCGATGGTAAATCACTAGGTGTATTTCGTCTAAGTTTTAGACGTTTAGACGTTTTAGTATTTCAGGAGATAGATATTTTTAAATACTTTAAATTAGTTTGACCAAGTTATTCTCGAAAAATGCATAGTTTTCCCGTCTTTTGAATTTGAAACTACAATATTTAGCATTGGACGAAGAAGAGCTAACATATAATAAAGTATAACTCGATTACTATTAATGGTCTTAAAGAAAATTAAAAAAAACGGTTTTGTTTATTTTTTTAAAAGGTACATTTTTGTTAAGCAAAGTTCTTTTGATAAAACGAAAACTTTTTGAGTTATTAGCAGAAAACTGATTGAAAACATTGATTTTTTCGATTTAAAAGTAAGACTTTCGATAGCAAATAAATCGAAAACTATTAATTTTATTAAAAAAATGTATAGAACGTTTTTTGCTTTGAATGAATGATTTTACCAACTTTTGCGGTCAAAATAAAATAAAAAATTTCCACCCCCTACATTGGGTGGCAACCACCCCCATGGTAAAGGCGCCTTTTGGCCTCATATAGATTTTGATCCTTGGAACATCCACTACTTATTCTCAAATTTTCAAGCAAATCGATTCATTCTGTAAAAATTGCGAGGTTTTGTCCTATTTTAAGCTTCAGTACTTGGACTAGTAGATAATGTATTCGTTTCGAAACTTTTTTAGGACAGAAATAAATGGTTTATTTTCACAACTTTTTAATAAAAATCATAAACAAAAGAGTAAATGGTTTAGATATTAATTCTATATATAAAGATATTTATACGATAGCTTTGTCTGTACTTATTCCTTAAGATGATACAGTTGCGATCAACAGGTAGCAAAAACGCATTCCAAGATTGCGGCTGTAATTTTGAATATTTTTTCGAGATATTTGGCACACGTACTCATAATATAATAAAAAATGGCGGTACAGAGCCCTGTAAAGGTTTATCAACATCCAAATTTTTCAAAAATATTTATTGTTTTTTTCTGGATTCGAAAAAAATGAACACGATGTCCGTGGTAATATTTTCCAAATCTCTCTTTGTCATACAACGCACTCAGTCGAATAGAATACTGTCAGCATATTGTCAGTCAGACAGTGACAATCAGTGACAATTTTAAATATTTGACATGAATCGGGAATATTTTGAGTTGTTGATTAAATAATATTGATATATAGTGTATTTGATAAATAATTGATTAAGGACGTGAACTTTATAAAAAGTTATTTATTGTGTATATTTATGGAAGATCCAATCAGAGAATACATCAAGATATATTCTGTGATCCAAGTATTTTGTTGTTAAAGATGTTCAAAATTGTAAGCGTTCCATAGTAACAATATATTATTAAGAAATCACTTTAACACTTTTCCTTTTTTCTCGATTGAGTATTAGTTTTTCTTGTACATATAAATTATTACAATTACTGAATACATAGTTAGTGAAAAAATTATCACATTTATTAACTGAATTAATAATTTGCAATTATACAAATAACAGTTATCCAAGAACATTTAAAAGCCATCTCTTTAAGTTAATTATGACATTGTCAAGTAGAATGACATTCTAGTATTATTTACATATCCATACCAGTGTGAATTTTACTACACGTAATTTGCCATGTAAAGACAGAGAAGGTAGGGATAGCCGTAAAATATTTGCGAATTATGTACCCATGGCTCTTTAATTTAGATTACATTTTTTCCTGTGAGTAAAGTTAATTTCCCCTTATTTATTGCTGCATTACATCTTCATGTTCTGCAATATTTATTTTGTATTCATGTGAACGTAGTCGTAAACTTGTTCATAATTTTATATCCGATTTTTGTGACTCTTTCTGAGGTTGTAGTTCCCGGTTTTCTACATCCTACTCGATTTATGTTTGTATCTTGAATATGTCGATGTGTATTTGGTTATTATTTGCTAATAAATATATCCTATTTGTTAGCAATCTGAATCGGCGGAAGTGTGGTGGTGAAATATCGCTTAGTACCGGAAGCCATTGATTTAGGGTGGATATGAATACGCCAACACTCATTGTCATTGCACCGTTAATTACATCCTTTTATGTATTCACTTTAATAATCCATGTCTCACTTGCAAACAAACCCTCGGGAACAAAAATTCCAGACGAGGGAGGGTATGTCAACTCCGAAAATATTGCAAATTTAGTTATTTTTTATCAAATATTTATTGTCAAGAGAGTCAATTTGTTAAAAAAACTATATAACGTAAGATTTGTGGACAGATTAATGACAATGACAGTGTCATCTCTAATAAATTAACTATTACTAAGGTAGCCACTTGAGGACACTTTGACCTTTGACCCCTGACGACATGCCTTGACACACAAATAAACGTCAAAACATGACAGGGTAGTAGCTGAATATTAGACTTTCCTAATAATTAAGTTTGAATTATTACATTTTTATCATATATTTATTTCTTATAATGAATTAAAGGATTTAGGCAACTTTCTTAAGCGTGTGATACACACGCGAGTAAGTACGCGAACTTATGGCTCGACGATCTTTTTCGCGCATGTATCACAGCTAGCAAGTACGCGTACTTTAAAGGCAAGCGTCCACAGACCTGCATCGTACGCATCGGACACATCGTACGCAATGTATTTTAGTTTGCCTTGTACAGAAACTTATGTAACCGCGTCCGCTGATCCGCATCGTACGGATCGCATTATCGGCAATAATTGTAAGGCAAACTAAAATCCGTTGCGTACGATGCGGGTCTGTGGACGCTTGGCTTAAGTCCGCCGAGTAAGTACGCCGTCGATCCAACAAGTTTGAAATTTTACTTGTAAAGGCGGAGACAGATATCCGCGCCGTGTGAGCGCCGCGCGTTCGTGGCGCGGTTATTGTTCGTTAAAATTTTTCATTTTGACGAACCAGAGGAAACTTACGAACGTTTAGTAATTGTAGATAATCATGTCTCTGTCCTGTACTTCTACTACATCTTATTTTGGTATTGTTCTGAAACTATTTTCTTGTGGCATCTTATGCAATTTCCTATTTTATGTGGAATAAGCCACAGTTTGAGTTTGAATCAAGTTTATTTGACGTTAAAACAGTAAAAATAAACAGTAAAAATAAAATATTTCAAACGTTTCGTGTTGATTTTGAGAGTAAACTAAATGTACGAATAAATGTTTACCTTGTCGGGATCAAATCATTAGGTTTTTTTCCTCGTCATTTACTATGGGATCACTAACAGAAGATTTCACTGTAATCATTTATGATTTTTCTGATATTCTCTGATTTTCTTTCTTCTGATTTTCGGATATTCTTAAGTTAAAGTTGATTTCATGTAATCGAATGAACTTATCATCTTCCAATAAAGTCAATCCTGTCGCGTTTCTGATCTCCTGATATAAAATCGTAAAAATTGTCGAATTTTAAGCGAAAGGCCATACGGGCGATAATTTACGGCGCCGTAAGAGCAGTAAACCTGGCATTGGTTGACTAACTACTTCATCTACAATTGGTTAGTCAACCAATGCCTCGTCAGGTTTACCGCTCTTATGGCGCCGTAAATTATCGCCCGTATGGCCTTTCGCCAAGCGATTGTTTTGGTCCTGAACATTTCAGGGACTACCTTTTTCGCTTTCCGGTTACACAATTATAATATATCTGCTTGTTCCTACAACCAGAAACTACCAGAAACAGAATTAGAGAACTATAGGTTCTTCCAAATTGTGCGTTGCCTTTTTCGCTTTCCGGTGACCCAATTATAATTTATCTGCTTGTTTCAACTCCGTTGCTTCACCAGAAGCGAAGTTAGAAAACTATAGGCTCTTCCAAGTTGTGCGTTAACTTTTTTGCTTTCCGATGACCCAATTATAATATATCTGCTTGTTCCAACTCCGTTGCTTCACCAGAAGCGAAGTTAGAAAACTATAGGTTCTTCCAAGTTGTGCGTTACCTTTCTCGCTTTCCGGTGACCCAATTATAATATATCTGCTTGTTCCAACTCCGTTGCTTCACCAGAAGCGACGTTAGAAAACTATAGGTTCTTCCAAGTTTTGCGTTACCTTTTTCGCTTTCCGGTGACCCAATTATAATATATTTGCTTGTTCCAACTCCCTTGCTTCACCAGAAGCGAAGTTAGAAAACTATAGGCTCTTCCAAGTTGTGCGTTACCTTTTTCGCTTTCAGGTGACACAATTATAATATATCTGCTTGTTCCAACTCCGTTGCTTCACCAGAAGCGAAGTTAGAAAACTATAGGCTCTTCCAAGTTGTGCGTTACCTTTTTCGTTTTCCGGTGACACAATTATAATATATCTGCTTATTTCAACTGCGTTGCTTCACCAGAAACAAAGTTAAATTTTTAGTTCATGAATGTTTTTTTGATATTGATAACTATTTCCGAAGTGAAAGTAAAAACGTCAAGTAAACTTGATTTCAAACTTGAATTGTGGCTTATGCCCAAATAAAAATAGTAAATTTTATTTTGTATTTCTCACGCCGGTAAGAGGACAACAATGAAATGACTTTTTTACATTGGTCTGCATGTATGTTTTTTATTTCAGCTTCTATTTCCCTTTAGATATCGGCTTTAAGTTGTTTCTTTAAATGGTTCTTTGTTTAGGATCCCACAATAATGATTTTCCACGGTAAACATCAATAAGTTTGATATTTCCTTCCGACAGTTCCGACCACTCCATTCATTACTAACAAATATTCAACTCAGGCGCGCAAAAACCAACAAACCATTTGCAAACCCGTCCAAATACGTATCGCGAACCATCAAAGCGTTTGCTGAAAAACCGACAGAAGCTAGATCGTGATGCGCCGTGTGCGTGCCGTTTGTGCGCCACTTGAAAACAGGTACTAATCTGACGAATATGCTGCGCGCGAGCGGCTCGCACACCGAGCAGAGCGCATATGTATACCCGCCTTAACCCGTACGTGTATCACTACCACGAGCCGCGAGCCTCGAGCCATCATGTTATTGCGTTTAAAGTTACACTTAGATTTTCACTAATTAAGCAAATTGCCTAGAAATAATTCAATCGTTTATTGTTGAAAGGAGACAAGTTACCTTGTTTTGAGAAAACCGTAAAACACTATTTTAAGCTTTTTTGATTATTTGTTTTTGAGTAAACCTAGTTATTTATAGGCTGTTTGATCCTCCTGATGAAAATATTACCCTCTTATCTATGATATTTTGTTTGTGACCCACACTTTCCGATTTCGTCTTTTTTAATTAGTATTAAAAATATATAATACGATAGGATACGATACGAAGTATATAATACGATAAAATTCCTAAATAGCACAAAGCATCTTCTCTCAACGACATCGCAGTGAGTTATGAGTAAGTCTGCCGTGTATCACCGACGGCGAGCCGAGTAAGTCTGCGATCGTTACACCCGCGTACTTAAAGTTTGCGTGTGTATCACACGCTTTAAGATGAATCAATCCAATATATCAGATGTTTGCGCGAATAATCAAATAAATTGGCAATTTATACCAGTATATTCACCTCATTTCGGTGGAAATGGTATCAACAATGCCAAAGTGATTTTTCTAGAAACCCTTGGTTCCACAAATTCACATTTGTGGATCGAAGACACTTGACATCAATTATTAGAATGCGAACGGGTCATTACCTCACACCATACCATTTGTTTAAAATAAATTGTAGTGATACTCCTTTTTGTGAATGTGGACAAATAGGAAGTATACTTGAATGCCCAATTAACAAAACAAATCAATTTGACCTTTTTCCTCAAACTCTTCCAGCCCTCTACTCTTGAAGACTTTTGCCAAATCCTTATCCTTTAGCTTCCTCCACCTTACTTTCTATCGTATCCACTATCACCAATTGGGTATTGAATAGCTAATAGTTAAGCCTGTTTGACATTCTTGATAATTTTTAACTTATAAAATCGCTATTTTTCTGCTTGTTTAATAAAAAAAAGCCCTATTTTGTATTTCTTTAAGCATTTCGATTTTGTTTAGAAAAACAATGTGATCATAATTATACAGGGTGTCCCGGAAAATAGTGCGTTCCTTTAAGGTATGGAGAGAATACACAATTTGGAACAAAAAAGTCCTATACCACTTTTTTCTAAAGTTAACCGTTTTCAAAAAAAAGTTAACATTGTTTTCCATATACCTGATTTTAATGTTTGGAAATTTTAATAAACTGGCAACATCGTACGCACTACGGAATAATAACATAATAAGAACTCGTTTGTGATTGTGATTAACAGTATTTAAAATAATCCAACCTAATAGTAGGTAATAGGTACTTATGTATTTTCTATTTATTTACTAAAATTATTTTCTTTTGAAATGTATTGAAATACCTATTGCATAATTTTAAACGAATTACACATCTTTTAACATAAAAACACATTTTTTAACTGAACTAGTATTATGTATTTCGTAAGGTTTAAATGGGTTGAATGCTGAGTATTGCTGAGGGCTTTAACTGAATTACATAGTTGTAATAGTTTACAGTGGAACTTAAATACACCAGATAATGTCTCAGTAATTTGTTTACTTGTGAACTGAAATAACTAAGTTGTACTTACTTGAAAATAATTATTATACCGAATAGATGTTTCAAGTAACCTTTCACAAACACCATTCATAGGTAATAACATAATAGGTAATACACTCACTATTCGAAAACATTTTCGGCATTGGCACTAAACAGGATTCTTTAAAACTATCTGTTTACTATCTATCTTCTATCTATTAATTTACATGGGACTGTCTATGCTTAAATTTGCGTACCGCACATAGTTGTCAGATTTAAATTTGCCTACCAAAATACATTTTAATTTTTTGGTCAAACGGTTGCATTTAGAAAAAAATGTTATAAGAGTTTTTTGTTCTACATGGTGCCTTCTACCTATACCTTTAAGGAACGCACTATTTTCCGGGACACCCTGTATTACGCGGCGTTTGACTGAGGTTTCCATCTTGAAAGAAGCTTTTTATTCGAGTTTATTCTATCATTTAAATTATGTACAATTGCATTAAGCAACCAAATTTTTTATTACTTATGCTTTTTTAATTTTTACAGTGAACAATTTTGAAAATTAGAAAAAAAATTACTCGGGGTTAAAATCGAACCATAAATTGAATATAACTAAATTAGCTAAAATTCGTACAGAACACTATAGATGTTGATTAGACAATATTTTTTAGGTCCCAACCAGTCAACCCACCAGACTGTTTAGTTTCATGAACCCCCTCGCCGTGGAAATTTGGCTCTATGTATTGGCAGCGTACGTGTTGGTGTCATTTACATTGTTTGTAATGGCGAGGTTTTCCCCATACGAATGGAATAACCCCCACCCTTGCCACCAGGACTCTGACATTGTAGAAAACCAATTTTCGGTTTCAAACAGTTTTTGGTTCATCACAGGAACCTTTTTGCGGCAGGGATCTGGATTGAATCCTAAGGTTTGAGCTAATTGAATTATGTTGCATGTTTGTACCATTGCATGTCTAGATTTTTCGTTGTGTTGAAGCATGCTTAGTAAAGGATCTCGTCTCTAAAATGTCAATAATTATAAGCAGCTTTAGAGTTCAAGCGCTAAATTATTAGTTTTTAAAAGTAATATATTTAAATTCAGATTTTACATTCAAAAAATTTACCGAGTATATGTTACCGTGTATGTTTTTATACAAGATAGAAATCTCTATTACATACGTTCGTGTGCTGATTTTTTCGATAAATCGAAAAATCGATATTGTTTAAATAAAAAAGGGCTTTTTGCAATACATCTTTTGAAAGGTATTGTAAACATCAATTAAACTGTGGCAACAGTGCAACGTTTTTATTTTTGTGCCCTGTAAAACATTTAATTGATTACAGTAATTATTATTTTACCGTATGGTGAAAGGAGTAAATTCTTTATTTTGAAAACCTACATGTTCAGGGAAAAAATCCTGATGTTTTATCAAAATAATTTTCTTCATTTATAAGTGCGAAGTATCCAATCGGAGGTTGGATATCATCATCACTATCTTTACTCTATCTACCGCTGCTCTGAAGAGTTCTATAGAGCTGCATTTAAAACAATCCCTTAAATCCTTCAACCATGACACTCTCCTTCTTCCAATATTCCTTCTGCCGCTTATCTTTCCCAGTATTATCAGCCTTAGTATTTGATATCGTTCACCCCTCATTAGGTGTCCCAAATATTGTAACTTTCTTATTTTTACTGTGTTTATTATTTCGCATTCTGTGTCCATTTCTCGCAATACTTCCGTGTTCGTTTTCTTCTGTGTCCATGCTATTCTAAGCATCCTTCTGTAACACCACATTTCAAATAACTGTAGCTTATTTATGTGTAAAATTAGAAAATCTACGGTTTCGTTTTGATTTAAATCTGTCTCCCTTCATCCTCTGACAGTACTATTTCTAGGTCAACCTGTTGTCAAGGAGGCTCCGAGGAAGACAAATTTACACCAACACGACCGTAGTTTCTCGATATAAATTAAAACTATTTATATCGCAGTATGGTTAGAACGCCCTCTAACGGGGAATAAGTGAAATGAATTTCGACTCGATTCAAGTTCTCTGTTTAACCCAGGTATGACAATACCAAAAGGCACCGTTAGGAAAATATTCCAATTTACAGTTCAGAGAACCTGTATAAAACGAGTCTGTGTACTCTAATACAGAGTATGGCATTAGTAAAATAAGAAGATCTACGGTTTCGTTTTGATTCAAATCTGTCTCCCTCCATCCTCCGATAGTACTATTTGTAGGTCTACCTGTTGTCAAGGAGGCTCTAAGGCTCTTATTTATGTGTTGTTGCTTTAATGTCCAGTTTTTAATTCCAAATTGCAGTATCTAAATATTATTAACATATTCTGTTTCAACTTTATCTGTTTCAACATATGCTATATGCAAAGCTGCACGTCTACGATCAAATATATAATTACTTTCTATGGTCGTAAGACGACCAGAATACCCTGTCGCGTCTCTCTAAATATAGCAGATGGCGTCTGGTATTCTACAATAGTCCTTTACATATTTCAGCCAGGCATGCTGTTTTCTACCAAGTCCGCGTTTTCCCTTAATTTTTCCTTGTAATACTAGATTAATTGTCAAATGTCGTTATCAAGTGTTTCAAATATTTTATCAAATTGTATTGTATTGTATCAAATATTTTACAATGTTTTTTCCGTGTGAGCACAGAATACGCAGCAAAGGCAAGGGTCCACAGCTCGAAAGAGTCGACTCTATTCTTAAGGAGATGGGTACGTATTTTCGGCTGCAATGCTATTCAAATGGGGATTCATTTTTTTCGAATCCTAAGAAAACTAATAAGTATTTTTGAAAAATTTAAACGCAGAATGAAATATTATGTTATTAGCGAGGGCCGAAAGTTCCTGAGAACTTCTATAATGTTTATCTTAATAAGTTACAGGGGTGAAAAACTAAGAGAAAATTTAGTGTGATTTTTAACCCGGGAGTAGTCGCGCTCACTTCTGTAACGTCGATAGTCGCGTGTGAGATTCTATCTCAAAATACGAATTTAAAACAAATTTTTTATTTTGTACTATTTTTATCTACTTTTTATATTGAAAATATATATTTCTAACAATTTTATTAAAAAAACCTGTGTTAACGGCCACCTGCCAACATCGGCCACCTTTCCTAATGGCCAGTTTAAAAATTTCCCAAATCAATTATAATATAATTGGTTTGGGAAATTTATGTAGACTACAAAAACTGGCAATACCGTCCACCTTTCTATATCGGCCAATAGTTCTTTCATTTTTAGTGGCCGTTACTGACAAATTTTACTGTACAGTAAAGCCTGTGTTAGGGGCCACCTGCCAACATCGGCCACCTGTCCTAACGGCCAGTTTTTGAAAATTTCCCAAACCAATTTATGTAGACTACAAAAACTGGCAATAGCGGCCACCTTTCTATATCGGCCAATAGTTCTTTCATTTTTAGTGGCCGTTACTGACAGGTTTTACTGTATTTCGAAAAAGGATGAAATGTGAGATTCTATCTAACGGCGCGACTACTCGCGGGTGAAAGGTAATTGGCTCTCCCCTAAGCCATAAATTCCACAAAAAGAAGAAGAAGAAAAAAAATTCCTACGCATTACTACACCCTTCCTCGAGGCACTTACGAAATTTTTTCAAAATTGCAAAATGTTTCATCAAGTTATCGCGAAAAAGGATAAAAATTGAGATTCTATCTCACCGCGCGACTACTCGCGGGTTAATTTCAAATATCTCATTCAAAATAAAATTTTTATTTATTCTAAGGGACTTTCGCCCCTGGATACATGGAGATGAGCCGTCCCAATGCAACATGAAGATCCATTTCAGCATTACTTGTATTCGCGGATTTCAAAGGGATAAATCATATATCGTATAAAATTGAAATGGATTACGAGTGAGAAGTGTATCTTGAGAGCCTAATATAATATCAAAGATAATAACAAGAATGTCAAAGAAGTAATGGGCATACAATACAATAGATTTGTATTCGTATTGCATAAACCGTATATTGTGTTCACTATTCTATAGTGTAGTGGTATTGTCTCCAACAATGACGTATTTATCTCAATGTGTATATGCCCCAAATATTTGAAATCTTTTGTGTTTGACAGAAAATATTTCATATATCATAATCTAAAGTGTACGTTTTTGGAATACTTAGGCGATGTCAGTTTTTAATATACGCGATTGTTTAATAGACCTTTATTCAGGTTTTATTACTAAAACTGCACTCCATTTGATTGTAGGTTGTTGAGAGCGCATTTTATTTTCATTTTCCGGTCCATAAAAACAAAGGCATTTTATTTTTAAAGCTAAAATACAGCAGAACTTTAAACTATTAAAAGAGATTGTTTAAAGTACCGTACATAGTTCTATATCTAAGTCCGTCACCTAAATCAAATGAGAATAGTATGTGATAAATTTTCTTTAAATTACCAACAGTAAAATTATTATTAAGGAGTGTAAGTTTTGGCGATCGTAGCTTTGTTAAGGTACAAAGGACCTCGCAACACTCCTTATTATCCCGATCAGGGAACGCAAAATTTTACGAAATCCTCAAAAAAAAAGAAGGATGAAAATTTGGGAATAGGTAGTTGAAATTGTCTCTTATTATATATTTTTTTTGTAAGCATTTATTAACAATCAGAATTACATATTCTATAAGCTAATTTGATAACAAGTACAATAACATATATCAATGTATTATTGTACAGTAAAATGGCGTTATGAGGTACATCACCCAGCGGTTTCACCTCAGTTTCAGCGAAGATCTATGGGCCATAATCTTCGCAATCTTCTGTTGTTTAGTGGCTGCAGTAATGGTAATATTAATTGGTTGGGGTGGTCTTCCAATTTCTCGTGATGTCTGTTGGCTCTTTCTTGAATTACTGTGCTGACTAACGGGATGTTTAGGTCTGTATGAAGGGTTTGGTTGGAAATGTACCACGGGGCATTTGCGATGGTGCGTAGAATTTTTGATTGAGTTCTTTGGATAATTTTTGTGTTTGATTTGCTAGCACAACTCCATAGTTCTATACCGTACGTCCATATAGGTTTGATGACTGTTTTATAAATCAGCAGTTTGTTCTCAATTGAGAGTCGAGATTTTCTACCTATAAGCCAATTAATTTCTTTCACTCTCAACTCAATTTGTTTCTTCTTCTTTAAAATGTGTTGTTTCCAGTTTAATTTAGAATCAAGATGAAGACCCAGGTATTTGACGATGTTCTGTTGTGGTATGTTGACTTGATTATGGCTAATATTTGGGCATTGCTCTTTCCTTAGTGTGAAAGTTATATGTGTTGACTTAGTTTCGTTAGCTTTTATCTTCCATTTCTTTAACCACTGTCCAATTTGGTCTAGGTGTTCTGGAAGTTTTAACACTGCAGCTCTTGGATCCTCTTCAGTTGCAAATATTGCTGTGTCATCAGCGAAAGTTCCAATGGTGGTTTGTGGAGAGGTTGGTAAATCGGATGTGTACAGTACATAAAGAAGTGGACCCAATATACTACCTTGTGGGACTCCTGATTGAATTTTGTTACGATTTGATAGTTCATCCTCCACTTTAGTTTCAAATTCTCTGTGATTTAGATATGATTTTAATAAGTCAAAGTATTTGTTGGGTAGGGATTTTTTGATTTTATAAAGTAATCCTGGGTGTCATACCTTATCAAATGCTTGGCTGATGTCCAGAAAGGCTGCTGTGCAATACTGTTTATTGTCCAAAGCTTTATTAATTACATTTGATATGCGATGGCATTGTTGCACTGTAGAATGACCTTGCCGGAATCCAAATTGGTGTTCTGGGATCCAGTTTTGGAATTCTAGGTCGCTCATAATTCTTTTAAGTAACAGCTTTTCAAGAAGTTTTGACATTATTGGCAGTAGACTTATTGGGCGGTATGATGAAACATCCGTTAAAGCTTTACCAGGTTTCGGTATCATAATTACTTGGGCAATTTTTAGTGATATAGGCCAATAATTAAGTCTTAAGATTGCATTTAATATGTACAATAACTTCATTATACCTTTTTAGGAAGTTGTTTTAGCATTGTTGGTGTTATGAGATCAGTTCCTGGTGCCTTCTTTTCATTCAAATGATTAATTTCATCTTTGATCTCCTTCGGTGTAATTAAAGTTAGTCGCTCTCGTTGATTAATTGGTAAGGCTAGTTCCTGCTCTACTTCTTGTACTTGGTCATTGTCGCGGGGCTTGAAGACTTTAGTTAGATGTTCAGCAAATAAATCAGCTTTTTCTTTGTTGCTTTTTGCCCATGTCCTGGTGGTAATGAGTTTTTCCGAATTGGAGGTGAAGTATTTATTGGTTTATTTTTGTTTTTGATTGGTTTCCAGATAGAGTTATCTTGACGGGAAAGGTTGATACATAGTTTTCAAATGAGTTGTTTCTCATCTGTTCTAGAGCTGTTTTTCAAGTTTCTTGTTTTGTTATTATAAATTGTCCTGTCGTCTGGTCTGTGAGTTCTTTGCCAAATTGATCTGGCTTTTCGTTTTTCTGCTACTAGTCTTTTTATTTCAAGAGGAATGTTGGTTGAAATTTTTTTTTATCCAGGTTGAGGGGTAGACTGTTTGGCAGCATTTTGAAGTAAGTTGATTAGATTATTAGTTTCTGTTTCTATTTGTTCGGGAGTTTGCAATCTCACTAGTAGATTTACTTCCTGTTCTATGATTAGCCGGTATGTGTCCCAGTTTGTTTTGAAGTTATGCAGTCGAGGTGTTGGTTTTTGATTATCACCGTTGTGCTAATTGTGGCAATTATGGGACTATGATCTGATGATAAATCAAACTTGGTACTACATCTGTATATGATTGAGATATTCCGTTTGTAATAAAGAAATCCAATAGGTCTGGTGTTTTATTTGGATCGGTTGGCCAATATGTCGGTGATCCCGTCGATAGGAATGAGTAGCTTTTATCCTGGATAACTTTAGCTAGCTCTCTGCCTTTGGTGGTTGTTAGGTGTGAACCCCATAGCGTATGTTTACAGTTGTAATCTCCACCTGCTATAAATTTTGGCCCTAGAGTTTCGAAAAAAGGTAGAAGATCTTCTTTTGTAAGTCTATGCCTGGGCGGACAATAAATTGCTGTGACAGTTATATCATATGGAGAGTTTGTATTTTTATCGATGTTGCTTGAATGTGATTTGTTTCGTATTTTAGCATTTCATAATGTTTTATAGTTTCTCTTATCAATATGGCTGAACCTCCGTGGGCTGTACCATCTGGGTGATTTGTGTAATATAATTATACTTAGGTATCTTGAAGTAGGTTCTGTCTGTAAAATGGGTTTCACTTGCATGGAAATCATGTTGAGCACCATACTGTTTTGTTGCATTAGCTGGTTAAATAAATTTTTAAACTCTTCTAGAATTTGGTAAGTATACTCGCTGTATCTTCGTTATTGTTCTGATTATTTGCTGCAGCTTGAGCGTAACTTTCATACTGATTCTGAATCCTGGGTTGTGTATATATTCTGGGTTGTGTATGTATTTGATTTATTGCTATTATTAATATTATAAATTTTTTGGTAATGTTCACATCCTTTATAATTTGCGGGGTGATCCCCACCACATAATGCACATTTTGCTGGAGTTTCTCTAGTCTTCTTACAAGTTGTGGTATTGTGGGCTCCTCCGCATTTGACGCATACAAAAAGGTTTATTGCAATATGACTTGGAGTGACCGTACGATTGGCATCTCATGCATTGTATTATGTGATTTTTGGTTGTTCGGGGAGGTTCAATTTCAATAACTCTATTCTGTAGCCCTCTTAAGTTATAAATATTTTTGCTATTTGCTGCCGGTTCGAGATCCACGAAGAACAAATTAAGTGGTTCTTTAGTAATTCTGTGTTGTGCATTATTATATTTCGAACTTTATGACCCAGTTTTAGGAGCTCGTTTTTTATGTCCTCGTTGTTAGTAGAGTGGTGAAAGTATTTTATTACAACTCTCTAGGCTCGATCCTGTTTTAACTGATATGTATGGTGATAAATGTTATGTTCATTAAAATATCTAACCATTTTTCTATATGTATCTGGCGTGCCACAACTTAATTTTAAGACATTGTTAGTTAAACTTTTTGTATGATATTCTTCCCTTTCTGCTACATCCTTAATTTTTAGTACCATTTTTTGATAGTCTTGTACACCGTGTATGAAAATTGGTGGAGGGTTGGCTGTGTTGTTCTCCTTGGGAGGGATTACTTCATTTTCTAGCTCTTCAAATCTATTTTCTGTTACAATAATATTTGTACTGTTTGAATTGTCTGTTGTTTTTCTGATTTTTCTTCTTTTTGAGCTTTTAATTTCTTGCCAATCGTTGCTGCTAGCTGGTTCGTTGTTTTCTTCCTCTTCTTCACTGGTGGATGGCAATCGTTGTAATTGATAACTTGAAGCAGAACTATGATATGTGATCGGCACTAATGGAATTTTTGTCTGTGGTAGTGGAGGGTACAAGTTAGGTGGCACTGGTTTAGTTGGTGCTGGTTGCGACATCGATATTAGATATGGCGTGGTTTGTACATTCATGGCTAGTTGCCCTTGTGTGTTGACTTGTTGATACATTTGTGGGTTGGTTATTGAATTATTACTAAACTCTGTATTTATCCCGGATGGAAACATATTTTGAAAAATATATTTATCATCATTGCGTACCTGTGTATTAGTTTTCCTGGACTGGGCTTGTCACAGTCCCGAACAGGGTGTTTTTTGCTGTACTAAATTACTTCGATATGTCGATACAAGAATGGACTGAACAAATTTTATCTACGTTAAATAATCTGTGGTTAAATCACAAAATTCGAAGAGAAACTTTGAATTATGCATTTAAACTTTGACAGTTATTTTGACATATTATTATTATATAAGACAAAGTTTACAATTCTACATCCCCTCCATTTTACCAAAATTGGAAAATACGGGGTGAATTTTTTTTCTCATGGGTGAAAAAATATACGTTCAAAATAAGTCCGAAATTGGATAAAATGACTAATTCTAAGCAACTTTTGTTCTATACAGTTTTTTTTTACTAAGTCAATACTTTTCGAGTTATTTGCGAGCGAATGTGTTCATTTTTATCCAAAAAAAATGTTTTTGGACGGCTTTCATAGATTACTCAAAAAGTAAGTATTTTAGCGAAAAAAATATTCGTAGTAAAAATATAGCTTATAAAAACTTGAAAAAAATGGTGTATGAGTGACGTCTGCAGGCCTAGTAGAAGCAGAGTTGCAGCTAATGAAATGTAGGTTCTTCTTCGTCAAATTCCAAATCGAAAATTTCAATGTGAAATAACCAAAAAACGGAGCACTTTTCGGGGAAAATTAATTACAACTTTTTAAAGTGTTTAAAAAAGGTTTATTTTTGTTTTTTAAAAAAAATTCTAACATTAAAAAATAGCGAAAATCACCCTTAATTAGCTTCTCAAATAAAATCAATCGTTACCGCTTTACAAGTTATTTTACTTATAGTCCATTCTTTCTCGGTTTTTGCTCTACATTTTAAAGAACCGCTTTTATTGACATGCAATTTGGCATACGTATAGCTTAAATGTCAAAGAAAAAAAGTGATATTATGCCGATGTGTGCTTTTGCCCTGGGGGTGACTTTCACCCCTTCTTGGGGGTGAAACAAATATATGTCCAAAATAAGTCCGGAAATGGGTAAACTGACTAATTTTAAGTAACTTTTGTTCTATAGAGCTTTTTCGCCAAGTCAACACTTTTCGAGTTATTTGCGAGTGAATATGTTCATTTTTCAACAAAATAACTACATTTTTAGACAGTTTTTCGCAAATAACTCAAAAAGTAAGTGTTTTGTCGAAAAAAACGTTCTTAGCAAAAATATAGCTTGTAAAAAGGTAAAAAAAAATGGTGTACGCGTTAGGTCTCTGAATCTCGTAGAACCAGAGTTATAGCCAATGAAAAATAGATTCATATTCACCAAATTTCAAATAGAATATTTCGACGTAAATATCCAAAAAATTAAGCACTTTCTGGGGTAAGCCTATTATAACTTTTTTAAAGTGTTTAAAAAATGCTTTATTTCTGTTTTACAAAAAGTTTCTAGCATTAAATTTAAGCAAGTTACGCTCAAAATAAAGTTGGTCCCTTTGTTTTTTGCAAAAAAAAAATCGGGAAGACCACCCCCTAATTAGCAACTTAAATGAAATTAATCGTTACCGCTCCACAAATTATTTTACTTATATTGTGTTTGTATGATCTGTAAGTTCATCAATTCAAAGTGCTTATTTTTGAAAAAATTTGGTTTCAAAATAAAAATTTTTAAATTTAAATTTTGAAAATATGCTTTTTTTCAAACTAACTTAAAATTGTTAGAGATACCAAAAATCTCGAAAAACAAAAAAAGTCAGATTTGCTTTTCTGAATATCATGTATTTTTTTGTTTTTCTGTTAGACAAAAATTGATTAAGATTTGGTGTTTCTAAATTTGCCATACATTCGTGATCAGTGACTCGTTCAACCCATTTTAACTACAGCTGTTTCAATAATAAGGACTTTGAACTGATGAAACTTACAGATCATATGAACAATATATACACGAGTCAAGAAACTTGTGAAGTCGTAACGATTAAGTTCATTTAAGATACGACTAGGGGGTGATTTTCTCGATTTTTTTACCAAAACCAAAAGGGACTAACTTTATTTTGAGCGTAACTTGTTTATTTTGATGCTAGAAATTTTTTTTTTGTAAAACAAGAATGAAGCTTTTCTTAAACACTTTAAATAAGTTGTAATGAGTTTTCCTCGAAATGTGCTTCATTTTTGATTATTTCACGTTAAAATATTCCATTTGGAATTTGACGAATATGAACCTATTTTTCATTAGCTATACCTCTGCTTCTACTAGGTGTAGAGACGTGATATATACACTATTTTTTTTTAAATTTTACAGGCTATATTTTTGCTGCAAATGTTTTTTCGGCAAAATACCTACTGTTTGAGTTATTTGCGAAAAACCGTCTAAAAGCGTGGTTATTTTGTTGAAAAAATTAACATATTCACTGCCAAATAACTCGAAAAGTATTGATTAGTAAAAAAACTCTATAGAACAAAAGTTACTTAAAATTAGCCAGTTTATCCATTTCCTGACTTTCTTTGGACGAATATTTTTTCACCCCCAAGAGGGGGAGAAAACCACCCCCAGGGCAAAAGCACATATCGGCACAATATCACTTTTTTCTTTGACTTGTTAGCTATGTGTATGCCAAATTTCATGTCAATCAAAGTGGTTCTTTAAAATTTAGAGATTTTGCAATATATTACCGTTAAAGAACGGACTAGTATGTATTGTTTATATTATCTATAAGTTTCAGTGGTTCAAAGTGCTCAGTTTTAAAAAATATTGATAAAAAATTTTTTTTTTTATTTTGAAAAAAGTCGTAATTGTTTATGGAATTAACTTAAAAACAATTAGGAATCCAAAAAATCTTAAAGAGTAATAAAATGTACGTTTTGTTTTTCTGAATATTTTTGATTTTTTGTTTTCTTGTTAGACAAATATTGGTTATGCTATGGCTGTTCAAAATTTGCCTAAACTCGTGATTAGTTACTCATTTAAGCCATTTTAACTACAGCTTTTTCAAAACGAATCACTTTGAACCGATGAAACTTACAGATCATATAAATAATACATAGACAAAGTAACTTGTGAAGTGGTAATGTTAAAATTTATATGTGATGCTAATTAAGGGGCGATTTTCGCGATTTTTTTACCAAAAAATAAAAGAGACCAACAATATTTTGAGCGTAATTCACTTACTTTTAATATTACAAGTTTTTTTAAAATACAAACCTATTTTAAACTCTTTAAAAAAGTTAAAATTAATTTTCCCCTAAAAGTGCTCCGTTTTTGGGTTATTTCACATTGAAATATTCCATTTGGAATTTGACGAAGAAGAACCTACTTTTCATTAGCTGCAACTCTGCTTCTGCTGAGTCTGCAGACCTCAACTATATACCATTTTTTTCAATTTTTTATTTTGCTAAGAATATTTTTTTCATTAAAATACTTACTTTTTGAGTTATCTCCAAATAACCGTCCAAAAACATATTTTATTTTGTTAATCATGAACATATTCACTCTCAAATAACTCGAAAAGTATTGACTTAGTGAAAAAACTCTATAGAAGAAAAGTTGTTTAGAATTAGTCATTTTATCCAATTCCGGTCTTATTTTGAATTTATTTTTTTCATCTTCGAGAGGGGGTATTTCCTCCATTTTTTTAAAATGGAGAGGATGTGGAATTGTAAACTTTTTCTTATATAATAATAGACAATTTCAACTACCTATTCCCAAATTTTCATCCTTCCTTTATTTTTTTTGGTCAGATTGTTCTTTGATCGGGCTATATGGAAAAGTGGGCGCCGGTCAAAATTAACGAAAGCTCGGTCAATGATAATAATTCTTAGTGCGTAGATTAAAAAAGTACATGGGACCTGGGTCTGAAAAACTAATATTCTGAAGCTACAGCCTTCTAAAGTTATTGCATTTAGGTGAAGTGCACTAGTTCACGGTCAAGTGAACGAAAATATGTATTACTGGAAAAATAGAGACATCAAAAATGTTCTTCATGCATATTTGCGTGTTGCATATGAATTCGAGGTCAAAAAGAAAGGCACCGTATTTTAGTTTTCAAAGAACTTCCGAAAAGTCCTCAGAAAACAGAAGAAGTGCAATAGAAAATGTGCTCCTAGAGCGACATAAGAACTATCATATTTTCATGAATGCTTCACACTCATCCAATACCAGCGTAGCTGCAGTTCCGCCTTATCTTTAGAAAACTACAGTGGTGGAGCTAGGGAGGAGGATAAGGGAATCACCCCCTCCCCCCGGCAGTACAGTCCAAAATCAATTTGTAAGATAATAATAAAATTATAGTATACATTAGCTGACATGACACTTAAATTCAACCTAAAAAAGTTAATAGTTAGGAAAATTAAAGGAACTTACTTATTTAATATAATTATTATTTCCACATACCTCTACCGAAAGTATACTTTTCCGGACCTGATTGTAGGGAGCAAAGTTGTACTTTTCCACCCTAGGGAGAAAAAGTAAAAGTGACGTCATGGTATTCTATTAGTGAAATATAACTTATTGACGTTTTTAACGTTTATTATTTATAAAACACCCTGTACTTTGCAGAATGGTAAAAAACAGTAAATTGTTATTTTGATTTAACAATGTTTACATTAATAATTTGTGTTATATTTGACAGTTGATAGTTATATTTTACCTACTTGTTAGTTTTAGTTCTAATAAATTTTGTTGGTTACTGACATAAATAAATTAAGTAAAAATGAAAAAATGACTTGTTATTTGAGGAAGGTGGAAAAACCATATGTATAACGTGGGAGTAAAGTGTCTTTTCCTCCCTTGAATGATTACTTCATTCAGTAACCTTCATTATCGGGAGGAAAAGTAACACTTTCCCCCCTTGTTATACAAATAGCTATTACCTATCTCTTTTATTTTTTGCTGAAATCAGTATTTAAGGTGATACGTATGCGGTAGAGGCGCGAGTGTAAGACCATAAGGGAATTGGATATATAGGAATAGTTGAGGAGGTGTCAATCAAAACCAATCTTGTCCACCTTAAGCAGTTTTAGGGAAATCGCAAAAAACGTATTAGCAAATAACTTTACATTGAAAATTGTGAAAATTAGCATATATCATTTTATTTAGTGAAACTAACTTATTATAATAAATATTGCAAATCTGAAGGTATAAATAAACCTGTAAATTCGTTTTAAAAAAGGACATGTTCTTATTTGATTGGATTTCATGGACATGATCTTTTTTGTTTGAAGTCTTATGGGACATGTTTGATTTTGGTTGCTCACCTGTAAGATGAAATAGAATATCATTCTATAATATGTTTACTTTTTGATGGTTCTTATTAATATTTGAATCACATGACCAAATTCGGGCACTATTATTAGCTAAATGTACATGTGGTTGTATGATTGAAACTAGCTGTGGACATGATCTCATTTGATTTGGGACCCTAATATTGTGTATTTATTTTAAATTGGACATTTTTTTTAACCGAAACCGAAAACATCATAGAATAGGATCCACCATTTTTATTATGAAGCTGCTAACTGATTTTTTATTTTTGTGGACATGATTGATTTTTATTGACACCTCCTCAGTTTTTGTTCAATATTTCAAATATTTTGAACTCTTCGAGAATATAGTAGCTATGTAGATAATGGTATAGATTTAAATTATTGTAGTAATTTCGATTTCATACAATTCCTTATTTAAGATTTTTTTCGTGCGGTTGATATTTTCCGTGTTAAATAAGAAAATAGTGACAACGCATAATTATTGAATTATCTCGTTTATTAATAAATTTACTACATAAATATACATAAATGAAATCTAGAGAATTATATTTTATACAATTTTAATTACTTTCACTTCTTTGCTGAAATCAATATTTGAGGTCGTATGTAACCGCAAAGGCGAGAGCGTAAAACCTTGCGGGAACGCGTTTTATAGGAATGGTTTTTATTCAATATCTCGACCACTTTTAACTTTTCAAAAAAAATGGTAAGCACTTAAATTTTTGCAATTTCAATTTCCTACAATTTTTTTCCTTACAATTTTATTAGCGCCGCCGATATTTTCCGAGTTAAGGGGAAAATAGAGACTTACTATAATAATTATTGAATGGGGAACTTGCACATTTTTTTTTATTACATAATAATGTTCAGTTTTGTATAAAAATGAGATTTCCAAAATTTCCCGCTTCAAAAACTCATAATAACTTAGAAATACAAATTTAAAGTCTTCTTTATTTTAAAGTAGTTCAGACGGCCCGTGACGTCACATAGTTTTACATTAGTTTTTTATATGGTTATATCAGTGATGTGGGAGGGTTATATGTAAGTATATTCTTCTTCTTCTTCTTCTTTAGTTTATTGGCCTCCACCTACTTGGGTATTTGGCCACAGCATCGTCGCGAAATATGGAAAAATATTTATATTGTAATGACATTTTTTGATCACTATACTTAATAGGAAGTGTGTACCTACTTAGTTTTATCGTTAAATACTTATAAGAATAATAATCAGAATAAAATCACAGTATAAAATTAGTAGGTATAATGGGAGTATAATATACTATCTGCTTTAACTCCCCGAACTTCTCCGACGGAAAAATTTTCACTCTTTTGAAAATATGTAGCCACCATACACATATCAACTATAGGAAGTTATCAGACTGCCCTTTACAAAAACCCTCTTCGGTCATTTTAAAAAATATATCTTAAAAACACTCAAATATATCAGAAATAGAAATTATCAAATATATTTATAAAACTTAGTGTCAGTGTCAAAACGAATGCCAAACCTATGAGGGAACTTACACATTTTTTTATTACGTAATATTATTCAGTTTCCTTTAAAAATAATATTTCCAAACTTTCACGCGGTAAAACCTCATAATAACTTAGAAGATAATTTAAAATCTATATATTTTTTTCTGTTTTCTGGCCTTGGTTTAGAAGAACCCTTAGCCAATGTAAAATAGTTCAAACGATCAAAAGCGCTTGTGACGTTACATAACTGTATTTTCTACTGACGTTTATAGTGTCTAATTTAAAATTATATACAATTTTGTTTACTTTGTTGGTGCAGAATGTACATGCACAACTATATGACGTCACTATGCGTTTTGGACCACCTGTTTTAATTTGAATTTTTAATCGTCTTTAGGGGCCAAACGAAAGACAAACAAAACTTTTTTTATCTTTGATACATGTTTTAAATTATGTTCTGTTGTGATTTATAACATTTTTCTCGAATTTAAAAATTTATGCAAGTTCCCTATTATCTTGTTGAATTTAACTTTACGACATAATGTACATAAAAAAATTTAAGAGAATTAAATTCTATACAATTTTGATTCCTTTGATTGTTTATGCCACAATCAACATTAGTCAACTATTTTCAATGGGAAATAAGCCATAATTTTACCAAAAAAATGATTTTATTAACGTTTCGAAGCCAAAAGCGGGTTTCGTTTTCAAAATACAAATTACTACTAAAATAAACAAAAATGTTGTTGCTAAGTAAAAAAAAATCTTCTAATAATTTATTTAATCTGATTCATTTATATTGGCAATTTAGACGTATATTATATATTTTAAAGTAGAAGACTTTAAAATGATATCGACAATATTTATGAGTTGCAATCCTGGGACGACTTTACTAAATTATAGTTCATTCGATTACATGAAATCAATCCCAACTCAAGAATATCCGTTAAAAAAGAATCATAGCATGTGATCTGTCTTTAAAAAGACAACCAAATGCAACAATGACAGTAAAATTCTCGCGTTAGAGATTCCATAGTAAATCACGAGGGAAAACCAGGAAAAAACCTCGTGATACTATCCCGACATCGTAAGTAGTTGGTCTTACATTTAATTTGCTTTCAAAAAACTAAAACCAAATTCTGACTTTATTATGTTTAAATTATAAATAATGTTAATAATACATAGATATCTATGTATTATTAATATTATTATATCTATATATTATTAATATTAATAATACATCGATATCAATGTATTATTAATATTATTTATAATTTAAACATAATAAAGTCAGAATTTGGTATTAGTTTTTTGAAAGTAAATTAAATGTAAGACCAAATACTTACGATGTCGGGATAGTATCACGAGGTTTTTTCCTGATTTTCCCTCGTGATTTACTATGGAATCTCTAACGCGAGAATTTTACTGTCATCGTTGCATTTGGTTGTCTTTTTAAAGACAGATCACATGCTATGATTTTTTTTTGACGGATATTCTTGAGTTGGGGTTGATCTCATGTAATCGAATGAACTATCTTTTAGTAAAGTCGTCCCAGGAATGCAACTCATAAATATTGGCGATATCATTTTAAAGTCTTCTACATTAAAATGTATAATATACTTCTAAATTGCCAATATAAATGAGTCAGATTAAATAAATTATTAGTAGATTTTTTTTAATTAGCAACAACATTTTTTGTTTATTTTTAGTAGTATTTTGTAATTTGACAACGAAACCCGATTTGGGCTTCGAAACGTTAATAAAATCATGTTTTTGGTAAAATTGTGGCTTATTTCCCATTGAAAATAGTTAATTATAAAAATGCCACAAGGAAATAGCTTCAAATCAACATTAATCAACATTAGGACCTACACCTTTGAAAAGCCTAACGAGACACTAGCGTGTAATGAACCCTAGATGCTGACGTCATGGTCAGCAAGTCATAAACGAGTATAAACTATAGTTCTCTCCATCTTTGTTTAACGTTTAAATCATTTCAACTCAACCTGAAAAATTTATTCAAAAAATAGTATTTGATTAGATTTTACACACTTTAAAATATTTAAACCTCTTATTCTGTTCTAGTGATGCTTTAGTTTATTTTTTCTATGTATATTAAATTTAAAAAGGTATCAAAAGTATCAAACAAAAAAGTATCATTCAAAATTATGAAAAATATGTATGTCTCTTCTTCTGAAAAAATGTAAAGTTATAAATAACATTATATATCTTGTCTAAAGTTATGTCTGTACCAATTTTGATTATAATTGGATGTATTAGGATGAAACAGAAAATAATTAACAAACTCTGACCTGTCCACAAAAATGGTTTAGTAATTTTTATTTGACCCAATAGAACCATAATATAAATGTCGATAACTTTTTTAGTTGACCATTATTTCAGTAATTATATTTTGTTATTAACCTATTAATATTAATTTAATAATAAAATTGTTATAGTATATTTAATATTAAAATATTGGGTTCATATTATTTTTTTAAAATGAATTATAACCATTTTCAATTTCAATATTATTTTCATATTATACATTATTATTTTCAATATTATTTTTTATTAATATCTATTATTAAATTTTACCAAAATTTTATTCTGTTCCTATTATAATTTATATTTCTTTTCTATTCCGTCGCGTAATCATATTCCAAATCATTAGTTTAGTCCGATGTTTGATATGGATCATTTTTCTTTGTGTATGAAAAAATTGTACGTCAATTGGAGAATTCGTTACGGATACTATCCTTAACTTTTTGTTTGATTGTTGAAGGTATCAGTGCGCGCTCCCACCAAACTGTTCGCCTTTTTGACGCCCTTGGCCATTGAAATATGGTTATACATGGTAGTCGGATACGTTCTTGTTTCTTTAACGATCTGGATCGCTGCCAGAGTTTCTCCGAAAGAATGGCGAGAGATCGAGCCGTGCGAGGAGTGCCTATGGAAAAAATATGGAGAAGAGTGCGAACACCTTTCTTGTGAGGGCACTTCTGGAATATGCAGCGACGAATCCGATGATGAAATTTCTGAAATAGATCATTTCGGAGAATGTAGTGAAAAAGTGCCGAGTAGGATGAATTACAAGGTTGTCAAGTTTATATCTCACATTACTTGCACTTAATTTTGTAATAGATGCACACATTTATATTTATGGCGAATCTATATTATTAAAAATGGTGTCCAAAATTGAGGACTATACTGTTTCGATTTATTTAAAAGTAATAAAAAAATAATAAATTAAAGTGAAACACTTTATTGCCAAAGTACCCCGCACATCCTTATGGAAATTAGGTCCCAGTGGATTTAGTTCATACTTTAAGAAAATACCCTTTGAAGCATTGTGATGAAAAGTTCTCATGGGCACAACTCGATCGTATGAAGGATTTTCAAGATATAGAAACACAAACCCGGAAAATTATAAGATTTACTGGGTATTCCAATTCCCTGAGTTACTGGTTATCTGGCAACATGTAGAAGTTTGGATCAAAGAAAAGTACTAGTAGTCTAGGATTTTTCCTGGCTATCCAATGGCGTCATTTACTTTGACCTTGACCTTCAACGGACGTCATCTTCTAGAGTTTCAAAGGTTCTCGGCATTTCAGTGATGCAAATGAATTACTGGAGGGTTTTTTGAGGTCGCTAAACACGAATATGCCACCAGAACCGACTCCCGGAGCACCTGGTTTCCAAGGTCAATGAAATGGGATCCTGGAGTTTCGAGGGTCTTCGGTACTACATTAATGCAAACGGATTAGTTATAGGTTTTTGAGATTGATGAACACGAATACGTGATCAGCACAGACACAGGAATACCTGGTGCCTAAGATGGGTTATCTTCTGGAATTTTGGAGAAATCATATGGAGGAATCAAATGGATTACTCTTAGGTTTTTAATTGCAGAAGATAACCTGTCTTAGGTACAAGGTGCTCCTATGTCTGTGCTGATCACGCATTCGTGTTCAGCAACCCCAAAACCTATAGCTACAACGACAGGATATCTTCTGGAGTTTCGGAGGAATCAAATGGATTACTCTTAGGCTTTTGGGGTTGCTGAACTTTGCATACACTATCATATCCGACCCATGAATCACTTTATGCCTACGGCACGTCATCTTCTGGAGTTTTGAGGGCTTTTGGCATTAAATTGACAAAAACGGATTACTCATAGCTTTTTGGGATCACTGAATGCTAAAACGACATCAAATCCGACCCACGGAGCACCTAGTGCCTGAGGGTATTCATCTTCTCGAGTTTCGAGAGTTTTCGGCATTAAATTGATACGAATGGATCAGTCATGGCTTTTTGGAGTTGCTGAACACGAATACGTCATCAGATTAGACACCTGAGCACCTATCGCCTAAGGCACGCCATCTTCTGGAGTTTCGAGAGTTTTCGGTACTAAATTTATGTAAACGGATTGGTACATACCGAGCACTTGGAGGTTTTCTGAGTTGCTGTTCAAAGAAAGCGTAAAAATTGGTGAAAAGTTTTTTTGCTATTTGTAGTTTTTTAATAAAATAGCAATGTTGTGCTATTCAATTGTTTTAATTATTTATAAATATAAACTCAATTTATATTTGACAATGTTTTTCCTTCATTTATTTTAAGATCGATTTACTATATTCTATTTTGATACTGTTATTCATCGTGGTCACTAGATACTCCAGAGTCTTTTATCTAAGTCATATTCGTATTCAGCAACCCCAAAAATACAAGAGTAATCCGCTTACACCAATTTAGTACCGTAAACTCTCGAAAACACAGAAGATAACGTGCCTTAGGCACCAGGTACCCCGGTATCTGTTCTGATGGCGTATTTTTGTTCAGCAGCCCCAAAAACACATGAATAATACCCATATGCATCAATTTAATGCCGAAACCTGTCAAAACTCTAAAAGAAGAGCTGCCTTAGGCACCAGGTGCCCCGTGAGTCGGATCTGATGGCGTATTCACGTTCAGCAGCCCCAAAAAGCTGTGTCATCAATGCATCAATGTAGTACCGAAGACCCTCGAAACTCCAGGAGCCCCTTTCATTGAGCTTGGAACCAGGTACTTCTGGAGTTTGTTCTGGTGACATATTCGTGTTTAGCGACCTCAAAAAACCCTCTAGTAATTTATTTGCATCAATGAATTGCCGAAAACCATCGAAACGCTAGAAGATGACGTCCGTTGAAGGTCAAGCTCAAAGTAAAGGTCGCCATTGGATAGCTAGGAAAAAATCCTAGACTACTAGTACTTTTATTTAATCCAAACTTCTACATGTTGCCAGATAACCAGTAACTCAGGGAATTGGAATACCCAGTAAATATTATAATTTTCCGAGTTGGTGCCTCTATATCTTGAAAATCCTCCATACGATCGAGATGTGCCCATGAGACCTTTTTATCGGGATGCTTCAAAGGTTTTTTTCCAAAGTATGAACTAAATCCACTGGGACCTAATTTCCATAAGGTTTGTGCGGGGTACTTTATTTAATTCTAGAATTATGTTTCTAATTTATACTGAATATAGTTTTGTTTCCTTATGTATATTTAATGTAAATTTCCAGTAAGCTAGTGCAGTATCTAAAATATTAGTTCAAAAGTCTACCTATTTTAGGCATAGTATATGTCAATTTTTTACGTGTTTGTAAAAATGATGAACATGGCGAAAGAAAAATTTCGATATCCGAATAAATATTATTATTCGAAAAATACAACAACGACGAAAATAAAAAGCAATCTTGATGAATATTCTGGAACTAATGCTCTTTCAGACTATGCTATCAAATTTTGATTCTCTGAATTTTGTAATGGCAGTATATCTACATTGGGTGAACGAAATACTAGATGGCCCACTTACTCAATTACTCCGAAAAAATGGGAAGAAAGTCCATGAAATATTTCTCATTGATAGTAAAGTGACGGTGTGTAAATTGGCAGATGCCACAATAATTAGTAAAGAATTTGCTTTGCCCATTGAATTCAGGTTTGGCTAAACAGTGGTACAATAATATTTCATATTTCAATAATTCCTAAGTTTTAATTTTTAAGTATTATTCAATTCAAATTCATAGGTTAATTTCCTTCTTCTTTATACAGGGTGTCCCGAAAAGATTGGTCATAAATTATACCACAGATTCCGGGGTCGAAAATAGGTTGATTGAACCTCACTTACCTATATACAATAGTGCACACAAAAAAAGTTACAGCCCTTTGAAGTTACAAAATGAAAATCGATTTTTTTTTATATATCGAAAACTCTCAGAGATTTTTTATTGAAAATGGACATGTGGGGGGTTTTATGGGGGTTTTGTTCCTTTAAACCCCCCCAAACTTTTGTGCACGTTTCAATTAAATTATTATTGTGTCACAATTAGTTAAACACAATGTTTTTAAAAGTTTTTTGCCTCTCAGTACTTTTTCGATAAGACAGTGTTTATCAAGATATTTTGAATATTTGTCGAATCCACCACATATTTGTATATGGTTAAGTACGATTATACAGACCTGTTAATAACCTGAAAATTTATTTATAATTTACATCTTTAGGTATATTTTGAAAAAGAAGCTACATCTCGATAAAAGGTGACTTATGAAAAAAAGACTAAGAGACAAAAGTTTTAAAAATACTGTGTTTAACTAATGGTACCACAATAATCGTTTAATTGGAACGTACACAAACATTTGGGGGGTTTAAAGGAACAAAACCACCATAAAATTTTTACGTAAATATATTGAAAAAGAAGCCGCATCTCGATAAAAACTGGCTTATCGAAAAAATACTAGGAGGCAAAAGAGTTTTAAAAACGTTGTGTTTAACTAATGGTACCACAATAATGAATTAATTGGAACGTACACAAAAGTTTGGGTGGGTTTAAGGGAACAAAATCCCCATAATTTTTTATGGGGTGGACAAATTTCATTATATTTTTGTTTTAAGATGTTACTGCCATGAGAATGATACATGTTCATTTTCATTTTGTAACTTCAAAGGGCTGTAACTTTTTTTATGAGCGCATTTGTACTAAGGTAAGTTAGGTTCAGTCGAACTATTTTTGACCCCAGAATGTGTGGTATAATTTATGACTAATATTTTGGGACACCCTGTATATGTCATTTGCTACTTAATATGAATCTTTTAAAGTATAAAACTAATCATATATCATGTATTCTGTCCAGTTCTCACATCTATTTCTTGTTTACTACATTTGTCGCCAATTAACAACTAAATTTAATTTTTTTGACAAGTTTGAATTTGTGATCTGGATTACACAATTTAACCATCATCAAATTTATATTTGTTAATCACTCCTAATTTCATTCTCTGGCTTGCATTGTGCTACTGTTTCGTTTTACTTGGGTTCGGTGTTCAATTTGCATTAAATTCTTGTAATATACGGTTCACTATGCAGTGACTGTACACAATATTTGTCAAAGTCACGTCAGTTGTCATTTGTCACTTATCACTTACTTGAACCCTACCGCCAAAATAAGGAACTGTCATTCATTGTTCTTACATTTCTCTTGCCAAGATGTAGTATTCCACAAATTTTAATTAATTTTGATGTGTTTGTCCTTCGTCTAGTATGTGTTTAATGTTATTTATTAGTTGCAAAATTATTTGAATTACGTTTTTGCCATACAAATGTTATCTACATTTTGCTGGGATATGTTCCTGTTTTGACGAAATAAGTCTAGGTTATTGTAATTTTTTGTCTAACATCAACTTTGATTTCTTGTCAAAGCTTTTTCCACTTATTTCTTTTGTTACAATGGAATTCTTTTGGATTATTTTAGATGCCCCTGATGATGCTAAGTTAGCGAAAGTATACTTGGGTAAGATTTGATTAAACTATATGCTCGAAATCTGCCTTTTATCACTATAAATTCCAATTAGTAAAGATTACACCAGTCATATTTTGGACGAAGGATTATAAAGTTTTGAATATGAAAAAATTTTCCCGCCGAGGTGCCGCGTTTTTCAAGCATTGGCCAAAAACATGAACGTGTGACCACTTCTCAGCAATTTTTGGACCTTATGAAGCGGAGTCTATCGGTCGTTCGGCATCGATTTGTAACTTTGTAATACATATTGGACCAGGGCACATCTGTAAAAATATTAGTACATTTGGATGTCGAGAGGTGACTCATATTTTTAACAGAAATTGCTTCAAAATATCTCATAAATAATATTTGAGTTATCCTCACACTCAAAAAGGTCCGGAACATTGTTTCTATAATCAAAATGTCAAAAAATTAAGGAAAAAGTCGATTTTTTCTTCGTTTCTTGATTATAACTTAAAAAGTAGTAAAAAAAATAAAATCAATGGGAAAACCCAATAGTTGGCTGTATTCAACTTGTATTCTGGTATAAAATCGTTTATTAAAAAAATAATCTTAAAAGTCGTCCAAATGGATTGCAAAACGTTTTCGTTCTACTTCAGAAAATCTTCAGTGCCTAGAATGAAGTATTTTCACGTTAGACTATGAGCATGTGTTCTATTATATCTAATAACATCGACTTGTAGTCATCATGTTTTGTTAAAATAACATATTTAAACCATATATTATGGGGTTAACACTTTAAATGGTGTGCTAATTTCAAACTACTCTGCAGATTGTAAGTATTCCCACAAGTTTTTTCATTGTAACAGTCACAATTTTAACCTACTTCTTTAGTCTAACGTGGAAGGAAATACTTCATTCTAGGCACTGAAGATGTTCTGAATTAGAACGAAAACGTTTTGCAATCCATTTGGATGACTTTTTAGATTATTTTTTAAATAAACGATTTTATACCAGAATACACGTTTAAGTTTTTACTTCTGTATGAGTTTTTTAAAAAGTATTTATTTCCGAGAAAAGTTGCATTGACATAAAAGTTGCGTAATGAAATTTCCTACAATATAGGGTTAGTTAAAAATTTTAAAAGTTGTCACCCTTGTTGCAAAATAGCAATAATTGCGAAATAACCACAAAAAAACAAGTATTCACATTTTACGTTTTTAAACCATTTATGCTGAACTTAGGACCTTCATGTTTCACCGAAAAAAACTTTATGAGATAATAAAACAATACTGTATATTTCATTAAGATCGGTTTAATAGATTGTTTCTACGAGCGTGCAAAAATGTCTACTTTCGCGCACGCGTTTTAGTTTAGAAAGTTTTACTTTTCCGCACGCGTTTTACTTTTTTACACGCGTTTAGATATTTTAATATGGTCATAATGAAATTTCCTACAATGTAGGGTTAGTTAAAAATTTTAAAAGTTGTCACCCTTGTTGCAAAATAGCAATAATTGCGAAAAAACCACAAAAAACAAGTATTCAAATTTTACGTTTTTAAACCATTTATGCTGAACTTAGGACCTTCATGTTTCACCGAAAAAAACTTTATGAGATAATAAAACAATACTGTATATTTCATTAAGATCGGTTTAATAGATTTTTTCTACGAGCGTGCAAAAATGTCTACTTTCGCGCACGCGTTTTAGTTTAGAAAGTTTTACTTTTCCGCACGCGTTTTACTTTTTTACACGCGTTTAGATATTTTAATATGGCCTTAAAATAATTATAATACACGCAATAAACTAATATTTAGATATTATTTACTATTTTATTTCAAAACGTATCTTATTTTGTTCCTATTTAAATGAAATTTACGCGACAATTCGATGAAATAAAATTATTTTGACATAATATTCGAAAGTCAAATCGCTAGATAATAGGTTTGTTCTAGCATCAGTTTCAAACGGTTTGAAACCATCAGCGAATAGTCGACCAGCGCGACTAGAGGGGATAGCACTGGTGACTGTATTATGTTCTCTCACTGACCAACTGTTTGCTGACGGTTTCTGATTAGTTTGACTGTTTGCTAGAACAAACCTAATAACAGTCATTTTGAATCATCGTCATGGAAATCAAGATCGTCGTCATGCTAACTAATTATATTGAAAGTTTAATATTGACAGCCATGTCAAATAATTAATTTGTGTATGTATTTTCATATTAATTAAATTCATTGATTAAGGTTTGGTCATTTTTTAAAAACTCGTAGAAAAAATATTGTTCCTAACTCTTGCAGAAAGTCTCTTTTCCGCACTCGACTGCTTGCCTAACTCCCGCTTCGCGTCGCTCGGCAAACTGCAGTCGCGTGCGGAAAATTATGACTTTCTGCACTTGTTAGGAAAATAACTATTGCAATTTATCCAATTATTATATATACATATATTAAAATAAATTTTGCAATCCAGCTTTCGCAAAAAAAATTCATTTTTTCAAAATGTTGCAGGACTGAAAATAAAGCAGACAGCAAGTTGAATTTCTTCTACATATAGAAGAATACTGTACTTTTCATTAGCAGTTTACAAAATTTAAGTCGGTTAACTACCACGGCGTCAGGAATTTTTTTATATAAACATTAATTTTTGGTGCTACGCGCAGGACAGTGGATAAGTTTGCTCTGATTGGGCATTCCAATGACCTTTGATAATGATTGATAAATTTTAATTTCTAGTACATTTCGATATAAATAAATAAATTGGTTTATTGCAAAAAAAAACACATACTCTGTCCTTTGAAATTACACTTTTTTAAGCAAATACTTTCTTTGTTTCTATATTTTAACTTAGAGAATAATAATAAGTTTATTATTTTTAAACATATGCAACTGTTTAAACAATATTTCGCAAACAATAATCAAATTAGTTTGATTTTTGTGGAATTAAAATATTAAAATACAACAAAATGTAGAGTAAGAAAATAATATATTAGATAAAGATTGGAAGAAATTGTGGTCGAAATTAACTTGTGTGAATCGAACAGCGCTGCGTAGCACCAAAAATTAATGTTTATTTAAAAAAATTCCTGTCGCCGTGGGAGTTAACCGATTTTAATTTTGCAAATTGCAAATAGAAGGTACAGTATTCTTCTATATGTAAAAAAATTCAACTTGCTATCTGTTTTTTATTTTCAATCGTGCAACATTTTGAAAAAATGAATTTTTTGCGAAAGCTGGAATGCAAAATTTATTTTGCAAAATCTATTAAACCGATCTTAATTAAATTTACAGTATTCTTTTATTATGCCATAAAGTTTTTCTGGGTGAAACATGAAGGTCCTAAGTGTAGCATAAATGGTTGAAAAACGTAAAATGCCAATACTTGTTTTTTATGGTTTTTTCGCAATTATTGGTATTTTGCAACAAGGGTGACAATGTTTAAAATTAGTAAATCCTATATTGTAGGAAATTTAATTACGAAACTTTTATGTTAGTGCAACTTTTCTTGGAAGTGAACACTTTTAAAGTTATAATCATAAAACGAAGAAAAAAATCAAATTTTTCCTTCATTTTTTGACGTTTTGATTATTTAAACAATGTTCCGGACCTTTTTCAGTAGGAGGATAACTCAATTATTATTATGAGTTAATTCCAAGCAATTTCTGCAAAAAAAATATGTCACCTCTCAACGTCCATCTCAAAACAGATGCGCCCTGGACTATATATGAAACCTCGATTGACTACTATACATCACAAAATAGAAGAATGCACGGCAGTGGACTGAAGCATGCAATAATACTCCTAAACAGTCAAGAGTCGATCAGTGAGTCGGAATGATTATGACTAGAGACTGGAAAATATGCACTAAAAAATGTCTAAAATATGCATGCAATATGCATTTTAAAACAAGCTGAATATGCACAATTAACATGCAAATATGCATTTATATATGCACTTATTTTTATATGAATAATTTTATGGTTTACGTTAAATACATAAATAAATAAAAAATAATAAAAATAAATAAATAGGTTTGAATTTAAACCAAATTGTATTATTATTTCTTAATATATTTTTTTAACTTCAGGTTTTGTGACAAATAAAACGGCAAAATATTTTATTTTGACCACAAGATAAATAAGAGTACAATAAAATAAATGTACATATTTTTATTGTTACAATATTGATTCATATTTTCTAAACTAATATTATAAAAAGAGTACAATAAAACAAATTTACATATTTTTATTGTTACAATAAATAATCATATATTGATTCATATTTTCTAAACTAATATTATGTCTTCTATCTGTTAATATTTGTTTATAGGCAGAAAAAGATCTCTCAACGTCACAAGATGTAATTGGGGCATATTTAAACTTTGCTATTAGAGACGGATCCATATTAATATTTTCATCGAAGTTTCCAAAATTGATTATATTATTTATTGAACGCAATAAAGTGAAACCCTCATTTTTGTTTAAAACGTCATCAAGTTTATCTTTAATTTTTACTCCAATTTCCCCATTCAGATTTGTTATTTTCTGTTTAACCGAATCAACAATAGACATACTATTGTGAAGACATAAATTTTGAGCCTCTAATTTTGTAATTGAACTTTCAATGATATCGAAATTCGATTTTATATACAACAATTGATTTTTAATAGACTTTTCTTTAAAAATATTTTGACAGTTATCAATAGCGGTACAAGTCGGATCAAAACTTGAAATAACGCTTTTGATGTCATCGTAGTGTTCAGATAAAAATATAGCACTTTTAAGCCAAGTTCCCCATCTGGTTAATACTGGTTCTGGTGGTAAAGGAATATCGGGAAGCATCTCCCTATATACCTGTACACGTAGTGGTGCTTTCAGAAATACTTTTTTTACATTATTTATTAAGGTGTTTACATTGGGAAATTCAATTCTAACTTTCTCTGCAACTCTGTTTAGGCCGTGCGCCAAACATGTACAGTGAATTAAATTAGGGAAAAAGATTTTAAGATTGGATGCAGCTTTCATCATATATGAGGCGGCATCACTAAGCATTAATAATATTTTTTCAAATGGTACTTGATCAGGTAAAAAAAAATTTGTTAGGGATTCGTTAACAAATCTAGCTATTGTAGCATAGTTTGTTTTTTCCAAACATTTTACACTAATTAAGTATGAGTTTTTAAAATCGCCAGAGTCGTTAAGAACTCCAACAATTAGATTCGCAATTTGTCGACCCTTTGTATCCGTTGTTTCGTCGACGGAAATCCAAAGATATTCGGCTTTTAACTGATTTTTAATACTCGTCATCACATCTTTGTAACATGCACTGACATATTTTTTCCGAAGAGTTGAAGAACTTGGTATTTGAGCTGGTTTATCTTTAATCTTGCAATAAGTTTTTAAAAAGTTTTGACACGATTTATGTTCTAACTTGTGCAGAGGGATATTGCAGTTCAAAAAAAAATGGCATAAATCCTTTGCAAAGGTTTCTTGCCCAACTGACGTATTCTGAATCTGCAAACTGTTCTGTAGAATCTGCTGGCGAGGTTTATTATCATTTTTTGATAGCTTAGTTTGGTGAAGTGAAGTTTTTATGTGTTGAACTACTTGGAATTTCTTTTGACATGGAATCTGGAATATAATGATAATGATGTTTTAGATGTTTTCGTAAATAGATACCTACATTAAAATGATCAAACTTTTTAAACCTCCCCCAATTTTTTTTTATTTCTCAAAGTGAAATTGAAATCGTCAAACAATAAAGTACAGTCAGTGTACCGTAGTATACAGGGTGGGCCACTCTCAACACCTCGCTCTGTATAAGCCAAACCGTTGCGAACTTTAAAAAACAGTTTTTGAAGAAATGGGACGGTTTGTCATTTTAGAATAGACAGACACATAGATGTGCAAAGAAGTTTGATAAGTTTAAAAATCTATTGAAGTGGAGAACTTACCTTTTTATCACAAATGGTGCAAAACATACTTTCACTGTCGATAACTTTTAGATGATTGTTACTTCCAATCCAACTTCTGAGAAGACTTGATTTTTCCCTTGCTACTTTAGGCATTTTCACAATAATAATAAAATGATTTTTTTACACAGTATAGTCAATAACTTGCAATCACAAAAGTTGAATAATCGGCGATTGATTTAAGACTAACCATTCATAAAATAAAATAATCTATCCTACCCTTAAAATGCTTAAAATTTCGTTTTGGTTGGTTTTCCCAGAATAATTCATAGTTGGCCGACACCAGCAGAAAGTACAGGTAATATTTGTAATGTTATTCAAAATATAATCGGTATTTACTTAGGTAATTTGTAAATTCTGAGAAGTCTATAAATCTTAAATATCCGGATAATGATACCTGCAGCTATAAATAACGCCCATTATGTTTATGGGTACAACAACAAAGGAGCTTAACAGCAAAATATTTACTTTCACATTTTATTTTAATGGATGTTGATGTTACTAATATATACCTTATTTTTAAATGGGGTAGAGTAAATTCCCATCAAAATATGCATTTATATGCTCTTAAATCTCCAAATATGCAAGGCATATGCATTTATGAAAAACATGAGAAATATGCAGCATATATATGCATATGCATTTTGCATATAATCCAGTCTTTAATTATGACTACTGCATTTAGGAGTTACAAAGGAATAATTTGAATTTACTGTCTTAAAAAAAATAAAGCTATCAATAGCCAATATCAGTGAGCCTTATTGAACAAACTAAAGCAGGAACTCACTGAGAAATGATCCCATATGCAGATGAAAAAAGTATTGTTTTTTCAAGAAAATGTACCGGCTCACAAGATCGTTATGATAATGGCAAACATTTGTGTTTCGAGTTGATTTCTCATCCGACTAATTCTCCTGATTTGCCACTTCCGATTATTTCGTGTTCCCGTAGTTAAAGAGACGGTTGTAATTCAAAATATCAGCTCGAACGAAGAAATAATTAATTAATAGGCCAGGGTAATAAGACAAAAATATACCCTGTTCGTGACACTTCAGCAGCCAGGGTACTGAAGCGTTTTTTCGACACGTAATACCTATAGGAACAAATTATAACTATTTTCTGCGTAGGACCTGGCGGCCATTTTTATTTATAAACAATTAACGGTCAAAAAATGGCATTTTCCCCTTTTTTAAAATCAACGGAAAACAGTGAAACTTATCATTTTTTAGTGCAAGTATCTTCGAGATTATGGAAAAAGTTTTAAAATGACGTATTACAAAGTTTGATATACTCATTTATTGTTAATATAATTGCGAAAAAAGTCGAAATTGCAAAAAAAATATTTTCTCAATAACTGTTGTAAAAATTAGTGTACAGCTTTGAAATTTTTGTCAAATGATCGTTCTTTGGTGCTTAATATGTTATAAAAACTTTAAAGCGATTTATTCAATTGTTTAAATTTTATTCAAATTGTTTATCCCAGAGAGCATTTTTTTGCAATAACATAAGTCAGAAAAAAATGACCTTAGAACCATTCTACAGGTGTCAAATGTAAGAGCATGAGCTACATTTTCAACATGGTTTAAAAAATTGAATAACAAATGCATTTATTAGTAATAAATAATTATGCAAAAGTATCGTCAATTTTTCTTTATAAACTTTTTGAATAACTTTTTCCAAAAAATGAACTTTTTTACCCTGTTTTAAGTGCACAACTACCAAGTAATGTTATCTTTATCATTATTGATAAAACATTGTAATAAATATGTATAATTTCTTATATAACAAATAAAAAGTTTATAATGAAAGATTTACGATACTTTTGCATAATTATTTATTACAAATAAATGAATTTTTTATTAACTTTTTTTAAACCAGATTGAAAATATGGCTCCTGCTCTTTCATTTGACACTTTTGGAATGGTTCTAACGTTATTTTCTTCTGACTTATGTTATTGCAAAAAAAATGCTCTCTGCGATAAACAAATTGAATAAAATTTAAACAATTGAATGAATCGCTTTGAAATTTTTATCACGTATTAAGCACCAAAGAACCCTTATTTGACAAAAATTTCAAAGCTGTTCACTAATTTTTACAACAGTTATTGCGAAAATAATTTTTTTTGCAATTCCGACCTTCGCAGTTATATTAACAATAAATGAGTATATCAAACTTTGTAATACGTCATTTTAGAGCTTTTTCCATAATCTTGAAGATATTTGTACTAAAGAAACCATAAGTTTCCCTGTTTTCCATTAATTTGAAAAAAAAAAGTGAAAAATGACATTTTTTGACACATAATTGTTTATAAATAAAAATGGTCGCCAGATCCTACGCAGGAAATAGTTACAATTTGCTCTTATAGGTATTACCTGTCGAAAAAACGCTTTAGTACCCTGGCTGTTCAAATGTCATGGAAAAAACCTTATTACCCTGGACTATAAGCAAACACCTATTTTGCAGAGCTTATACAGGTTGTCCATTGGTCATAAATTATACCACAGATTCTGGGGTCAAAAATAGTTACAAAATGAAAATCAATTTTGGCATGTGGCATTCTTATGCCAGCAGCATCTTAAATAAAAATTAAAGTGAAATTTGTGTACCCCATAAAAATTTTATGGGGTTTTTGTTCCCTTAAACCCCCCCCCAAACTTTTGTTTACGTTACAATTTATTTATTATTCTGGCACCATTAGGTAAACACACTGTTTTTAAAACATTTTTGCCTCTTATAACTTTTTCTATAAACCAGTATTTATCGAGATATTTGAATATTTATCAAATCGGGATATTTTGAATATTATTATTATATTGTAATTATTATATTATATAGAGACCTGTTAATAATCTGAAAATGTATTTATAATTTACATTTTTAGGTATATTTTGAAAAAGAAGCCACATCTCGATAAAAGGTGTCTTATCAAAAAAAGACTAAGAAGCAAAAGGTTTTAAAAACACTGTGTTTAACTAATGGTACCACAATAATAGTATAATTGGAACGTTTACAAACATTTGGGTGGTTTAAAGGAACAACACTCCCATAAATTTTTTATGTAAATATATTAAAAAAGAAGTTGCATCTCGATAAAAACTCGCTTATCGAAAAAATACTAAGAGGCAAAAAGTTTTAAAAACGTTGTGTTTAACTAATGGTACCGCAATATTGAAGTAATTGTAACGTACAAAAAAGTCTGCATTTTTTTTTATTTATTAATCTATGTGCCCATACACTTGAACCGTACCCTACAATTGATTCAAGTATTGTACTTAGGTATATTCTAATCTGTCGGAACGAAATTCTATATTCCTTCTGTGTTAGACTAGCAATGCTATGCATGATCTTGGTTGCCTTTTCACAGACACAACTCATGTGTTTTGTAAATAATTTTTGTTCGTCTATTATAATACCTAAATATCTTGTTTCCTTTTTTCTTTTTATTGTTTTCCCTCTAATTTTTATAATTGGATCTCTTTCTAAATTTCCTTTTATTAAACTATATGTTGTTTTTGAATCTGATATTGTTAATTTTACTTTATTCATTCAATCATTTACTCTTATTAATACTTCATTTGATTTATTTTCTAATTCTCTTCTTGAGTTTGCATCTATGATCAACAACAAATCATGTGCATATGCTATGCTTCCAAGCACTTCAGGATCTATAGTCAATTGTTCAAACAGTTCCTCTAGCATTACATCCCAGAACATCGGTCCACATACTGATCCTTGTGGACATCCTTTTGTGATATATTTTGTCTTTTTTTCTGTTGGACAGCTTAGGCTTGCATATCGGTCTTGACATTAGTTTCTGAGACTTCCGTACAGATTCTTTGGACATCTCATTCTTCGAAGTTTTTCAAAGAATGACGGCCACCAAAGATTGTCAAAAGCCCCAGACACGTCTATAAAGATCATTAAAACATACTTTTTTATGCTTTCATTTACTATTTCAAATAGTTTATTTATTGCATCTTCTGTTGATCTACCTTTCCTAAAACCATACTGACCAGGATGTAATTCAATTTCTGTTCTTATTTGATTTAATTTTTTACATAGTAATTTTTCTTGTAATTTTCCAAGCTTTACAAGTGTTAAATTTGTGTAGAATCCTAATTAATAACTCGTTTCTATGTAGACCAAGAGGCAGCGCTGAAAAATCTATTTGAATTTACTAAAGCTAGATTTTCACAGTTGATTACTGTGACTGTGTAGAGAAACATACTGCGGTCGGTCAAGCGAAACGTAGAACAGGGGTTACTGAGAGGTATCAAAGTTGCTTTCCTACGAAGGTAATTATTATTTCCATTTACTAAGGCTGAAAATAAGTACACACGTTCTAAATTAAATATAAATAAAAGTTATTATAGTCGGTAAGCTGTATGACGGGACAGAGCCGGTCGGTCGGCCCCAATAGTCGATTAAGGAAATGAAGAATTTTGGCTCGCAATTTTTTCGTCCAGCATGGATTTACTTGAAATTTTCACAGAAGGTAGGGAATAGTCGAAGGATCATTTTCTATATCATGCCGCTATCATAAGCTAAAACCTTGGGGGTGGTTGCCACCCCATCTCGCGGGTGGGAATTTTTTATTACATTTTAACCATGTAATTCGATGGAAAATGTGATTCTAAGAAAAAAATGTTTTTTACATTTTCTTCGTAATACTAATATTTGGGGGTTTAAGGGATCAAAATCCCCATAAAATTTTTATGGGGTGGACAAATCTCACTATAATTTTGTTTTTAAGATGATTCTGCCATAACAATCATACATGTCTATTTTCAATTAAAAATTCTTTAATAGTTTTCGATATATTAAAGAAATCGATTTTCATTTTGTAACTTCAAAGGGCTGTAACTTTTTTATGGGCACATTTGTACTAAGGTAAGTTAGGTTTAATCGAACTACTTTTGACTCCAGATTGTGTGGTATAATTTATGACCATTTTTTTCGGGACACCCTGTATATTGTGACACTATTTATAACAGTCTGCTCACTGATTGGCCTATCCTGACTGAACATTCTAGTCGTTGCTGGAGAACGCTCGAAACAGCCATTCCTTTTCCACGGCGTTCGGGGCGAGCGTTGCTGAAGTATATATAGAACCGAGATTCGAGCACAGGCCAGTCATTCATTGATCGAAGCGCGTCGCGTAATTTAATGTATTCGAATCGTATGTATTGAAATGTATTTATTAGCTATCGGGATTATTATGTTTAGTTAATTAAATCATAAATTTGAGTTTGTAAATAAATTAGATGTGTTAGTTGGTGTTATTTGTAATTACATATTAAATAAATAAGCGATGTAAATAAAATAATATAAGTAAGTCTTCCTTTATTTAAATTAGTGCCTAAAAATATAAATAAATAAAATAGTAGAGTGAACCGCGTAAAAAGACAGATTTATAACAATATCTAATATATACCAATATAGAATAAAGGAGACTACATATTTATATCGAATAAATTAAAAGAATTTTCTGGGAAAACATGTTCATTACAAAGGAAGTTATTTGTTAGGTATTCTAGTATAGGGTCAATATTTATGACTGTACATATTGAATTCCCAATAAATGTAGTAAATTTTTTATGCGCGTTTTCAGTTGTCAATGATTTTGTCCTGCTCTTAATTCCCTCATAGTTCTTCTTTTTGCTCTTCTTTTTCATCACTCACTAATTCGTTTTATATGCTGTCTTTCCTCGTGTCCCCCTCTTTTAGTAGATCTTGAATGTATTTTTTCATCTATTTATTATTTTTTTTTTTTTTTTAGTATTAGACTATATGTATTATTTTTCTTTTTTATGAGTATTGTTTGTTCTCAATGATTTTTGTGTTGCATAAAATTTGTTTTTGATTTAGTTTTTTTATGTTACAATGTTACACATAATGTTATAATGTTACATATAATTTTCTTAAAGAAAGTTTGCTTGACATCATAATTTTTATCCAGATCATCGTACTGTTTCAATATTACTAGAAAAGTGTACCACTTCCTCATTAAAGTTACTATTTTGCTTTACATACCTATATGTATTTTTATTTATTAATGACCTAATGCAATTTCTTTTATTGGATATGATTTTAGTCCAGAAAGCCACTGCGCATCCGCTAGGAAAAATATTCTAATTCGGATTTTTAGCACAATCTTACTCAAAAAGGACCCCTTTTAACAAATTTGCATGTTGCCAGGACCAAAAGTTGGTCAAAAATTTTTTAAACGCTTTTTTTTTGTTTTTTTCCTAAAATTATTTTTTTTGTATGGATCAAAATTTTTTTCGGTTTTTTGGATCATTCCAAACAGAAAAGGTCTTTAGTGACTTTTCTCTAAAGTTTATAGTTTTTGACATATAAGCGATTAAAAATTGAAAAATTGCGAAATCGGCCATTTTTAACGTTCAAAAACTATGTGAAAAACTGAAAGTTTTATGTTGCCAAGGTAGGTAGATATTCTTTAAACATTGATTGATGAAATCCCGAAAAGTTTTTTGCAATACAATATTCAAAACTCCTTTGTTTTTTAATTGCTAATCAAGCGTGCGCGACACTATTTTCCATTGTTGCATGTGTATACAGTATGGTGCAAATGAAAGGAATAAATTCGTTATTTCGTAAACCGGCGACTTTAAGGAAAAATTCCGAAACAGGTCGATTTTTATTTTTAAGTTATGATATTATGACATATATGGTATACTAGTGACGTCATCAATCTGGGCGTGATGACGTAATCGATGATTTTTTTAAATAAGAATAGGGTCGTGTGCTAGCTCATTTGAAAGGTCCTTCAATTCTCTAGTCAGTAATATAAACATTTACATAATTATTTATACAGGGTGTCCAATAACTTAATTTTTTTGTCAATTTGCCATATGATTTAATTTAATAAAAATTTTTTGGACACCGTATATAAATAATTATACAAATGTTTATATTACTGAATAGAGAATTGAAGTACCTTTCAAATGAGCTAGCACACGACCCTATTCTCATTTAAAAAAATCATCGATTACGTCATCACGCCCAGATGGATGACGTCACTAGTATACCATATATGTCATAATATCATAACTTAAAAATAAAAATCGTCCTGTTTCGGGATTTTTCCTGAAAGTCGCCGGTTTACGAAATAACGAATTTATTCCTTTCATTTGCACCATACTGCATACACATGCAACGTTGGAAAATAGTGTCGCGCACGCTTAATTAGCAATTAAAAAACAAAGGAGTTTTGAATATTGTATTGCAAAAAACTCTTCGGGATTTCATCAATCGATGTTTAGAGAATATCTACCTATCTTGGCAACATTCAAATTTTCAGTTTTTCACATAGTTTTTGAAGGTGAAAAATGGCCGATTTCGCAATTTTTCAATTTTTAATCGCTTATATGTCAAAAACTATCAACTTTAGAGAAAAGTCACTAAAGACCTTTTCTGTTTGAAATGATCCAAAAAACCGAAAAAAATTTTGTTTCATGCAAAAAAAATAATTTTAGGAAAAAAACAAAAAAAAAACGTTTAAAAAATTTTTGACCAACTTTTGGCATTGGCAACATGCAAATTTGTTAAAAGGGGTCCTTTTTGAGTAAGATTGTGCAAAAAATCCGAATTAGAATATTTTTCCTAGCGGATGCGCAGTGGCTTTCTGGACTATTTCTCTATTTATTTCTTGATGTATCCTATAAAAGGATTAACTATTTTTAATGGAAAATAAGAAACAATTTTACTAAAAAAATGATTTTATTAACGTTTCGACGTCCAAATCGGATGCCGTTATCAAAATACAAAAAATATTAATAAATTAAACAAAAATATTGTTGCTTAGTAAAAAATTTTTCTAATCATTTATTTAATCTGACTCATTTATATCGGCAATTCAGACATGTGTTATACATTTTAAAGTAGAAGACTTTAAAATGATATTGCCAATATTTATGAGTTGCGTTCCTGCGACGACTTTACTGAAAGATAGTTCATTCGATTACATGAAATCAACCCTCAATGCGATCTGTCTTTAAAAAGACAACCACATGCAACGGTGACAGTAAAATTCTCGCGATAGAGATTTCATGGTAAATCACGAGGGAAAACTAGGAAAAAACCTCGTGATAGTATCCCGACAAGTATTAGGTCTTACTTTAGTTTACTCTCAAAACCAATACCAAATTCTGACCTTAAAATGGGCATATTTATAATTTATTTATAATTAATAATGCTAAAATATAAAATGTATTAACTCGAAATGTTATTGACTTACTAATCGTGGTATTTTCTTTCTATCGACTTCCTCTTTTAGTATGGGTAACCACATCCTACTGCATTCTACCGAGGAATTTGCGACAAAATTGGTTTCATTTATCATAATTAGAGCCGTTTCTTTGATTGTTTTCTTTTTGCTATCTGTTTCTTTCAGGACTATATTTGAATCTCTCCACTGAACTCTATGTTATTTTGTTTTACTGTCACCGTTGCATGTGGTTGTCTTTTTAAAGACAGATCACATGCTGTGAATTTTTGTTGTGACGGATATTCTTAAGTTGGGGCTGATTTCATGTAATCGAATGAACTAACTATCTTTCAGTAAAACGTCCCAGGTATGCAACCCTTAAATATTGGCAATATCATTTTAAAGTCTTCTACTTTAAAATCTAGGTAGGTATGCAACCTCTACCGTCCCAGGTATGCAACCCTTAAATATTGGCAATATTATTTTAAAGTCTTCTACTTTAAAATGTATAATATATGTCTGAATTGCCGATATAAATGAGTCAGATTAAATAAATTATTAGAACAATTTTTTACTAAGCAACAACATTTTTGTTTAATTTATTAATATTTTTTGTATTTTTACAACGGCATCAGATTTGGACGTCGAAACGGTAATAACATCATTTTTTTAGGAAAATTGTGGCTTATTTCACATTAAAAATAGTTAATTACAAAACTGCCACAAGAAAATAGCATCAGAACAACACTATAAAAGGATAAAGTAACTTTTTAAACATTACATATTTATATTCCTTTATATTAATTGCTATAGCACATAACATTGCTTTCACAAAAATTTCAAGTAATATTATAACCTTGTAATTTGGCCCACTAATAGATTTCTTCGGAAAAGGTCCAGCAGAAACGCGTCGAACTGGAGGACATTGATCTGATGTGTGAACACGACCATGATGTGGAGCATAAGTGTTCGCTGGAAGAATGCGACAAGAGTCTGGATGTTTTAGAAAACGGATTTACTTTGGGAAACAGTTTTTGGTTCGCGATAGGGTCCTTAATGCAACAAGGGTCCGACCTTAATCCAAAGGTATTATCCGTAGGGGTACGTTTATCGCTATCAAACGCTAGTTATATTCAATAGAGTTGTTTTTGTGCTCGTCCAAAACGTATTTTCTGCTTGAGGGTTTTAGGATTTTTACCCACTGGCTTTGTGATGTAATAAATAAAAGGTTAATTTCTTAATTGTATTATCGTCGGGTCACATTTAGGTCAGACCGTGCAAACATTAAATGTTACAATATGTAATGTTATAATTTATATATTAAACTATATAAATTATTTATACTCCAGGCTGTGGGTGAAAAATAGGTCGATTTCAGGATATAATTCAGGAATTTTTGAAACCTGTCAGGTGTTGTAAAGGACGATGCCAGGAATAACTTCTACTAAAATGTGACCAAAAATATTGTGAGCTTTTTTTTAATTGCGATTTTCATTTGTTAAATTTGCAATTTTTAAAGATTTTTAATTTTGCAGCTTAGGATATTGATTTTAGAGAAAAACTTTTTAATAGGAAGTTGTAGTAAATTAAAAAACCTACAATTTGAGCTATGGTAAGTTTAATTTCGTTTATTGGTTATTGCAACACAGCCTGCGAAATGTCCAAAATGGCCGTTTTTTACAATTGCGTTATTTATTGTACAAATAATTTTTTTTATTTTCTAAAGCTTTAAAATGAAGATCTTTCAATTACAAACATAAAAAAAAATTGTAAGGCCGGATTAACGAATTTGTTGCTTAGATATTATAAATTGTTTCTCCCAAGAGGTCAAATGTCGAAAGCTATAACTTTTTGAAAAAAAATCGTAGAGAGCTGGTGAAACATCCAATCTCCTTCTGAAGAGTTATGTTTCCATATTCTATTGTAAATAAATGCCTAAAACATTTTTAAACTTCTAATTTTTGGGTTTGAAAATAAGGGGGCAAATTTCGTTATAAACATTTAGAGCTGAAGCGGCCCTGTACATCCTATGAGTTTTTAACTTACAGATTATTATTAATAAAAACAAAACGAAGATTTATAAAAAAATAAAAAATTTCTACGACCAACTGAAGCCGAGCTAAATGTTGGGCTTGAAAATAAGGGGGCAATTTTCGTTATAAACATTTAGAGCTGAAGCGGCCCTGTACATCCTATGAGTTTTTAACTTACAGATTATTATTGATAAAAACAACGAAACGAAGATTTATAAAAAAAAATAAAAAATTTCTACGACCAACTGAAGCCGAGCTAAATGTTGGGCTTGAAAATAAGGGAGCAATTTTCGTTATAAACATTTAGAGCTGAAACGACCCTGTACATCCTATGAGTTTCTAACTTACAGATTATTGTTGCTGAAGACGAAACGAAGATTTATAAAAAAATAAAAATGTTCTACATCCAACTGAAGCCGAGATAATTGTTTCTTTTTTCTTAAATCGTAGTGCCTTTATTTACAACAATTAAGAAATTATTTTACAGTCATTGACTAAAGAAAGACTTATATTATCTTAAATTAAAAATAATTATAAAATATACTTACATTTAATTATTAAAAATTATTTTTAAAACCGGTGCTTTTGCGAGCGAATTTTGCAAATCGCCCGGCTCGCTTCAAATCCGCGCGCTCGGAAAATTTTTACGTAACTTGTATTAAATTTTGAGCGAAAATAATTTAATAATATTACCATTATAATATACAGTCTATTTACCACTGTATTTGTTTTTCTTGATAAACTTTTATATGTGTTTTCTCATTTCTAAAGAAATAATATTACAAAAATGATACATATATATGAAATATATAACTATATTTTTAATCTTTTAATTGTTATATAAATATAATAATAATAATGTTACTTCTTATTATACAATATAAAACTTTTTCTTCTTGTAGTGACTATCCGTTTTGGATGGTGGCGACCATAATGGTAATCTGTCCTTGCACACTAAATCGGTACTGCTGCTCTAAAAAGATTTGTAGTTGTTGTGTTGAACGACGTACGTAAATTTTCTAGCAAGGTAATCCTTCGCCTTCCTGGTTCTCAGTTTCCAAATGGGGTTTGCCAAATTGCCATGATGGTCGCCAACATCCAAAACGGATAGTCACTACAAGAAGAAAAAGTTTTATATTGTATAATAAGAAGTAACATTATTATTATTATATTTATATAACAATGCACAAAAATATAGTTATATGTATCATTTTTGTAATATTATTTCTACAGAAATAAGATTTCACATATAAAAGTTTATCAAGAAAAACAAATACAGTGGTAAATACACTGTATATTATAATGATAATATTCTTAAATCAATAAATCGGTAATTAATAATAATATTATTAAATCGGTCAAAACTTAATACAAGTTACGTAAAAATTTTCCGAGCGCGCGGATTTGAAGCCAGCCGGGCGATTTGCAAAATTCGGACGCTTGCAAAAGCACAGATTTCAAAAATAATTTTTAATAATTAAATGTAACTATATTTTATAATTATTTTTAATTTAAGATAATATAAGTTTTTCTTTAGTCAATGACTGTAAAATAATTTCTTAATTGTTGTAAATAAAGGCACTATGATTTAAGAAAGAAGAAACAATTATCTCGGCTTCAGTTGGTTGTAGAAAATTTTTATTTTTTTATGAATCTTCGTTTCCTCTTCAGCAACAATAACCTGTAAGTTAGAAACTCATAGGATGTACAGGGCCGCTTCAGCTCTAAATGTTTATAACGAAATTTGCCCCCTTATTTGCAAACCCAAAAATTAGAGGTTTAAAAATGTTTTACGCATTTACTTACATCAGAATATGAAAATATAACTCTTTAGAAGGAGATTGTATGTTACAACAACTCTCTAAGATTTGTCTTCAAAAAGTTGTAGCCTTCGACATTTGACCTCTTGGGATGAACAATTTATAATATCTAAGCAACAAATTCGTTAATCCGGCCTTGCAATTTTTTTTATGTTTGGAATTGAAAGATCTTCATTTTAAAGCTTTAAAAAATAAAAAAAAATTATTTGTACAATAAATAACGCAATTGTATAAAACGGCCATTTTGGACTTTTCGCATGCTGTTTTGCAATAACCAATAGACGAAATTAATCTTACCATAGCTCAAATTGTAGGTTTTTTAATTTACTACAACTTTCTATTAAAAAGTTTTCCTCTAAAATCAATATCCTAAGCTGCAAAACTAAAAACCTTTAAAAATTGCAAATTTAACAAATGAAAATCGCAATTAAAAAAAAGCTCACAATATTTTTGGTCACATTTTAGTAGAAGTTATTCCTGGCATCGTCCTTTACAACACCTGATAGGTTTCAAAAATTCCTGAATTTTATCACGTTTTTTCACCCACAGGCTGGGGTATTATATAGTTCTTGTTAAAGCTTGAACCGTTGATTGATAAATATACAAGTTATCATTCTGTGCTCTGTGCGTAAAGAGAGTTAAGTCCTAAAACACTGTTTTGAGATAAACGCATTTAAAGTTTGCAATCGTCTGTTCGAGTTATACTTTTGGAGTTTTTACAATAACCTATCCCTAAAAAGTTTTCTAAATAATTTTGCTCAATTAAATAGTTATTTCTCTCAATAGAATAGTCAATAAATAATATAAATAAACCATATAGGTATTATAAAAAAAATAATAAACTTTTTCTTACATGGACTTAACACAATTTGCACAAATATCATGAACTTAACACGCTTAACGTAAAACACAAACTATTACGAAAAGCATAAAAAATAATATTTATTTAATAATAATAATGGGGATTCTTAAGACCAAAGTAACAGGTTTTAATAAAAATAGAAAAATACAAAAACGCAAGATAAAAACTTCTGTTTATTCATCATAAACCAAGTAAGTAATAATACTAAGTAAGTAAAATAATACCAAAAATAAAGAAAAACTAATATAAAGGAAAACAAAATAATATTTTTTTTATTATTTAGTATTTACATTTTTTCTCTTCTTCCTACCAGTTTGTTTCGTTGGTTTATTTTCTTGGGAAACTGTCATTTTTTTCGTGGGTTTCACATTTACCTTCTTTTTTTTGTCAACTGGTTGTACTATCTCTTCATTTTCTTCATCAGGAATGTCATCAGGGTAGGTATCCTCTGCTTCATTTGAGGTAATGAAGTCTTTACAGAATTGGTGATATACTGGTGAAATGTATGGAAGCAGGTCGAGGAGGTCATTTTTTTTCTTCTTAGGTATAGGATTTTTTCCTGGGTAACTTAAACTAGGGTCCATTTTGCTAATGTTTTCTTTGCCTCTTCTTTTGAAACTAATGCATTGAAATGGTTGATTAGGGTCTAAGGAATTCTTATAGTAAATTATTCCAGGCTCGTTTTTGACAAACTTCAGCCACTGTACATCTCTCCTGCTAAAATTGATTCCAACAACATCATCTTTTCCCTGCTGAAGGTCGGTTTTTAGTAGCTTAGCAAAGTCAAAGAAGCTATCTTGATTCAAAGGACAATTCTTAACAGTACTTTGTATAAGTTGGGCCCAATCATGAGGATGGTGAATGTTTCCATCAAAAGCTGTTTTATTTTTTTCAATAAGGGCGTGGGATGTATCACACTCCATGTGCGTGTGACCAGGCACTAAAAATTTATGATTAATCTCTTCAAAGTTAGAAAATTTTGCAGGGCTACCATACACATAGCAGCTACATGCGTATTCTTATTTTGACCACCAGTAGAGTACATGGTTTGAGTACATGGTCAAACTTTTCACAACGGGCTTTAAAGCTTCAGAAATAAATCTGTATACACATGAGCCAACTTCATTTGCACCTCTGCCAGCTATACCTTCATGCCAAAGGTAGCAGTAAGTTGTGCCATCACTGCAGTCGTAAACTGTTAGATTGAAAGTCCAAAGTTGGCGTTTATAGAAGGCTACAGAACTATGGACGAGTGGAGTGGGAAGGCATTGCTGCATGTCAAATGTCACAGTTTTGGTTGAATTGTCAACTTTTGTTGGAGTATTTGAGAGAAATATATGAAGATGTATGCAGTAGAATTATGGCTGGATGGATGAAGTGGAAGAAAGCAAGTGGTGTGTTGTGTGACAGAAAGTTCCAAAGAAGCTGAAGGGAAAATTCTATAAAACAGTCATAAGACCGGCTATGATGTAGGTACAGAATTGAATGTTGGCAGTGAAAAAGAAAAAGGAACAACGAACTCATGTGGCGGAAATGAGAAATCTTAGATGGATGAGAGGTGTGACAAAAAAGGACAAAATTAGAAATAAGTATATTAGGGGAAGTCTAGGTGTTGCACCAATTGATGCCAAAATGAAAGAGCATAATTTAAGATGGTTTGGTCATGTTCAATGTCGAGAGGTTAATCACCCAATACAAAGAATAGCTGAAGTGCAGATTCTTGGGATTCTTGGAAGGAGTAGGAGAGGAAGACCAAAGAAGACTTGGGGGGGAGACGATAAGGCAGGACATGTTGGTAAAGGGTATTAACATTGATATGACCCAAGATAGAATTGTGTGGAGAAATGCAATTAGGAAAGCCCACCCTGCATAGGGATAAGGAAAAGAGAATGATTATAAATAACTATTAACTATAGCTCACTACAGTATGTTAGTGTTAAGAAAAACAACCGTATTATGAACGATCTATCAAAAAAATAACAAAGGGAGCTTTATATTTCTTTGTCTAAAAGTGAAACGGCTCATTCTTACCATCGAAAGTATGTAATACATGTTTTTGCAATTAAAAGTTTAATAGATCATTGGTAGCACGGCCCAAAATCTACAGCACTATTAAAAATTTAAATAAAACTTACCAATGCTTAGACTTTCTTCAGACTCAAGTTCATCGTTTTTTAACATGTCCAATATGCGTTGTGCTCTGGATGACATGGTTAAACTTTTAACTAAATTCCTTGAAATAACCAACAAATAATCACAGAAGGTTAAACTTTTAACTAAATTCCTTCAACTAGACCAACAAAATAATCACAGAAGAAAACTCCAACTAAAATCTTAAAATCGTTATGTTGTTCATTAAAGTACAAGCTCGTTTGAAAGGACCTGATCAATATGCCACTGATTAGTAAAATAGCCAAATCAGCTTTAACAGCGCGCAGCGTACAAAGAGTCAACGCAATAACTTATTAGTGTACAGGTACAGTATGTTAAGTCTCAAAACTGTGGGACTTAACACACTGTGTCTTCCTATTTCTTCAATAATGTTTAGTGTAAAGTGTGATATGTCCAAGTTCAGGACTTAACACGCATTACACAGTTAGTATTGACTGTTTTTCATTTGTGTAAAATGTATATCTCAGTTTAGGAATGGAATTGGACTTTACAAATTATACACCATGTAGATATCAAATTCTAACATACAGATAGTGCATTACCTCATTTCGACCATTTTTGGACTTAACTCACTCTACGCACAGAGCACAGCATTCAAATAGAACTATATACAGAACTTTTATTTTTTAAGTATTTATTTTCAGAGAAATCATTAAAATAGAAGAAACTAGCCTTTTTTGTTTCTTTATATACCTAGAGAACGCGTTTAATAAAATACAATTAAAACATGTGATACGCCTACTACATGACAAAAATTTACCACTGGATATCATAAAACTAGTAGAAAACATATATGTAAGAAATAGAATAGAAATAAAAGTCAATGGAATAATAACAGAACCCATAGAAGCAAACACAGGAATCAGGCAAAGAGACTCACTAAGGCCTCTACTCTTTAACATAATGTTGGATGCAATAATAAAACAAGTGAAGAAAAAAAAGAGGGTACAAAATGGGCGATAGAGAGATGAAAATACTCTGTTACGCTGATGACACCGTGTTAGTAGCAGAGTGCGAAGACCTCCTACAAAGATTACTGCACGAATTCAACTTGAACGCAAAAAAATGAATATGAAAATATCAGCCCAAAAAACAAAATGCTAAGTAATAGCCAAAGAACCAATAAGATGCAGATTGGAGTTAGACAATCTAATTAAACAACAAGTAACGATTTTCAAACACCTGGGAATTAATCTATCGGCCGACAACAATTTCGAAGAAGAGGTAAAAGACCAAATAATTAAAGCCTGCAGAACGGCCGGATGCCTAAACGACACAATTTGGAAAAATAAACACCTAAGTTTGGAAACAAATGCTCGAATATATACATAAGTCAGTTATTAGGCATGACTTACACGGCCAAAACAAGACCAGATACAAGCAAAACACGAAGACATCTGGAGGCCAACGAAATGAAGATCTTAAGAAGGATTGCTGGAAAAGGACTACAGGACAGGGTAAGAAGTGAGGAAATCAGACGCATATGTGTTGTAGACACTATAAATACTCGGATGAAGAACAGAAAAGAGGAGTGGAATCAACACATGAGCAGGATTTCTAAATCAAGGATAGTAAGAATAGCCAGGGACAAGTCACCGTTAGGCAGAAGAAGTATAGGACGCCCAAGGAAAGATGGAATGATAATTTAGGGGCAGAATGAAAGGCACCGTTGAAGAAAAACAGGCAGTACTGCCTATATAAAAGAACAAGAAGAAGTAGAAGAAGAAGAAGAAGAAGAAAAAGAAGAAGTATTTATTAACATAGAACTCTACCAGGAGCTGTTAACTAATTTCTACATAACCTTTGAATGAAATACATGACATTTTCGCTAGCATTTCTTTTAACGATATGGCTCTTGTCTTGTCTTTGATGATGCTCAAAGTACTTACACCCACTAAACTTATAGTCGAGGAAATGAAGCATTTTGGCTCGCAATTTTTTCGTCCAGCATGGATTTACTTGAAATTTTCACAGAAGGTAGGGAATAGTCCAAGGATCATTTTCTATATCATGCTGCTGTACGCTTAAACCTTGGGGGTAGTTGCTACCCCATCTCGGGGGTGGGAATTTTTTATTACATTTTAACCATGTAAATTGATGTAAAACGTAATTTTAGGAAAAAAATATCTTTTACATTTTCTTCGTAAAACTAATATTTTTCGAGTTATTCGTGGTTGAAAGTAACAGTTTTTCGACGGAAACATAAACTTTTTTAGAGAGTTTTTTGAGAATAACTCGAAAAATAAGCATTAAATCAAAAAAACTGAAGGTATCAAAATTGTATCTTTTAGTAACCCAAACAAATTTTTTCTATAATATTTTTACGACCAATACAAACCGAGATACGGCATGTTAAAAGTTAGCTTTTTTCGTCAAATGCATAATTTGAAATAATCAATGCCAAATAACGGTAAAACTTTGCATTTTTCCAGGAAAACCTAGATGATGTTTTTTCAAGCATACAATAAGATCTTTCAAAAAAAATAATAAAAAGTTTCTAGCATAAAAATTGAGCAACTCATGATCAAAAAAAAAGTCAGTACCTATTTTTCTCTACGAAAAAAACAGTGAAAACAACCCCCTCACTACCCTTGAAACTAAAAATTGGTCTTCGTCTTTCTGTAATTCCTTTTATATTTATATTATCAATACATCCAAGAAGTTTGACCTATTTAAAAGGCCTAATTTTAGAAAAATTGGAGTTTAAAGAAAAATTGATTTTTTGCAATTTTGCATTTTTTATCATTTTCTTCAAAATATCTCCGAAAACACTGGAGATACAAAAAAAATGATAGACTAATAAATTGTAGCTTTTTTAATAGCTAAAATTTTTTTATGCATAGATTTTCATTACAGTGAACAGTTAGCGGGATATAGCTGTTTAAAACATCTATTTACGAGCAAACATCCCCTTATTCTAGCCCTTTAAACCCACCTCAATTAAAAATTAAGGGATCTTACAAAACTATTATTGAAAAAATTTTTATCGCCAAAAATAAAGGAGCTGTGTTTATAAAACTAATTTTTTTTTTCGAAAAATTCGAATAGTCCACAGAGCCGGTTCGTATACTGGATGACTAAAAAACTATTTGTATGTGTATTTTTATATATTTGTAAATTCCTATTTTTGTGTAAATAAATGTTTTTGTAATTCTTTAATTCTACTTTTTTTTCTGTATAGATCTATTAAATTGTCTACTTATAAAAATTGCAATGTTATTAATGGTGGTTTTTAATGGTTGAAATATTATGATATTATATCCTAAAGCATAAAACAATCATTATTTAACCAGTCAAAACCAAATTTTACCTATATTAAAGTTTACAATGTTTTTATATAATTTTTGAAAATAAGGGTAGTTTACACCACTAAAAATAATCAATGCCCTTGAGCATGCTATAGAACATGAAGTACAGGGTAAGATGATCGTAACCCCAAATTTTTATGTAAATTGATGCAAGCCGAAATTATTCTTTTATGATAAGTAAACTTTTCATATATAGCTCCAATAAGGGTGGTTTTAAGGGTTGAAATATTGTGATATTATATCTTAAAGCACAAAATAATCATTATGTAACTAATAAGAAGCAAATGTTGACATTATTAAAATTTAAAATGTTATTTTATAATTTTTTTAAATTAGGGGTGGTTTTCACCCTTAAAAAACCAAAAGCGTACAACGGCTCAATATAGAAAATGAACTAGAAGGTGAAATGAGCCTAATCCCAAATTTCTGTACAAATTGATGCTGGACGAAAAAATTGCAAGGTTTTGCCATTTTTCCAGCTTCATTTCCTCGACTATTACTTCTGATTTTCGTTTACATATTTTCAAGTTTGTTTGCTGGTGACCACTCATGTTAGGTTCGCTAGGTGCTACGTTTTCTCTACTTTGTTTTATGAAATGGAAGCTTGGACCTTGAATGCAGCATCAATGAAGAAACTGGAATCATTTGTGCTGTAGGTGTACAGAAGAATTCTGAAAATATCGTGGACAGAAAACGTTACAAACAAAGAGGTTCTGAGAAAGATGCATAAAGAAATGAAAATCTTAAATATCATCAAAACAAAAAATTTAGAATATCTCGGGCATATTACTCGTGGAGACGCAAAACATTGTGGCTGCGCAGCCTTCGAGGCTGCACAACGGATGTACAGCAAATGAAGTTTTCAGAGCAGCCTTCTCTAAAATCCGAATAGCTATGATGACTGCCGACCTCCGTTGCGGAGATGGCACTTGAAAAAGAATGTAATAATTGTTTTTCATCTAATCCTTGTTGTTCTTGGGGCGATAGGTTCACAATTTGACATTAGTAACGAAAATTCAAATAGTTCTAGTCAGAGTAATGAGAGTTGGAGTCATAGATCTAAAAGGCCTAAAAGAAAATTTGATGAGCTCTTCGAAATAATTCATTAAACCCAAATTGCTTTGTGTAAATTGTTCCAACATAGAAAGGTTCAAACCCCGCCCAGTGTCAGTTGTTTAAAGTCTAAAGTTTAGGACATTTATTATGTATGACTGGTCTTTATGATGGCTATGTTAATTCAAGCTTAAAATGTACCTACTATGTTACGTAACTGCGAGACTTGCAAGACCCTTGCTGCAAGACTAAGACCAAGACCAAGACCGGGAGCGAAATACCAAGACCAAGACAGGTTGCGCAATACAAAGACCCAGACCAACACCAGGCGTATTGGCGCAACAACAATACCAAGGCTCTCTAAGTCTGGTCTTGTTCTTGCATTTGGGTAACACTAACTAAATAAATATTACTGCTCAATGTTTAATAAAATTATCACTGAAAATAAATAAGTATTTATCGACATATAGCTATAAACGTCTAAGATATTTACCACTCACTAATGGCTAACGAATAAATGACATAAAATATATGACGAAATACATGACGAAAAAACGTCATAATGACATAAATAGAAAAAGGACCACACAAACAAAATGAGTTCAAATAAAGATTAAATCGCTTTGGTATGAAATTATTAGTTTAGTTTTTTAAATTGGTTTGTTATATCATAACTGAGAATCAAGCTAAATAATTTCTAAAAATCTAAATTAACCTGGATCTAGATTTATAGATAGTATAATAAACCACCATCTATAGTGTAAAAGACCTCGGTATTTTTAAATTTAATTCCACCATTTTATTTTTAGCTGCTGAGAGTTAGGGACTTACGATTATTACATTTAATTAACTGATAAAACGGGTGGTAGTTCATAACGTAGTACAATTGTATTAGAAAGGTCAGGACTTTTCTCTTTTGTTTTATAATCAATATAGTAATGTATTTTTCGACAACGGGTTGATTGCAAAAAAATAGAGCAAAGAAAGATATAAACATTGAGAACATAGGGAGATGAAAAGGGGGCTAATGGATTATTTTATGAGTTGGTGAAAATGTATTATGTCTTCTTATATAGGCACTTTATAATTTTTTTAACATAATATGTTGAACATTGATTTAATTTAATAGTTTTTTGATTTTGACATATTTGGGTTTCATTTTCATATAATCATATCACTAATATTAACAAATAATTAGTGAATATGTTAAACTAGACAAGATATAGTATTAACGAAATGGAACAGGACTGAAGACCTCACACGAACAAACAAAAGCTACAGACGAAAGCCCACAAAATGTGATACAGCCTAGTAAGAAATAAATTTTAGAGACCGATGTGCAATATGTTCGAAAGCACCGGTACTCAGTACCGATTAATTATGGACGAGGTCGTCCAGATAGGTGAGACACACAAGAAAGAATAGTGGTCCATTGAAATGTTACATTTAGGGTTGCATTTGTTAGAGGAGTCAATTTTATTTTTTTAATGTGTAGAGGGGCTAAGTAGAAGCTTAAGTTCAAGTTTTTGGGGTCGCCATCTTGGAAAAAGGGGTGAAAGGGCTTTCGCGCTGTATCTCGTAAACTAGCAACCCTACAGAAAATTTAATTACACATACAATGTAACAAATTAAATTTTCTACAATTTTATATCTATTATTTTTATCGTCAAGCTATACAAAATATATCGACCAACAAAAATTTATAAACAAAAATAAGAGAAAATGTTGTAATAAGTTTCTTTTTGGAGGTTATAACTTTTTTCCGTTCATTTTACAATAAAATGACATCATAGTAATATTGTAGAGGGTTTTTCAATGAAAAATTTTTAGTATAAAGTTGTTAAATATTATTTATTTATCTAGGTTTCACAGCTCTCCAAACTTAACAAGATTCTCGAATGCTCATAGAGATACAATAAAAACAAACCGTAAGGGCTTAATTTTCAATCTATATAGTATTTTTTATTCATGCAATTTATTATGATCTTAATATTCCTATGCTATTATTAAACAATTTTTGCACCTTTTCCGTTGGCATTATTCACAGAGGATGGAATGAGAAAAGGTACCAAATCATCTTTGTTTAATGACTTTACACCAATAGAACGACCCTGTAATAACAGTCATACAAGCGACTGTGTTATCTATGGTGGTTTTCTGATACATAAAGTGGTTTCGGATAGATATTCCTCCTTTAACAACATTCTCGCTAAGTATGTTTGGTATGTGCAACAACATTATGGATTGTCTACAAGAATAGGATTTGATGGCTATTCCGAAAATCCTGATATCGCAGGAACAAAGTCATGGTAGCGCATGCATCGCACTAAAAAGCACCAATCGACAGAGGTACAGTTTTCTAAGAGCGCGGTACCAACATTATCGCAAGAGAAATCTCTTGGTAATGAGACGAACAAAGCTAACTTCATATGCCTTCTGAAGACTGCTTTATCAGAGGTGGGTTTTAGTGAGTTTACTAGCCTGAATCTGATGCAGATGCTGTCATCGTCCATTGTGCGCTTGCTGCATCAAAGTCATATATGATTCGGTGACAATCACAGCAGACGACATCGATATCATTGTCTTGCTCACGACATTAGGAAGAAATCAATCTAATGTATTTTTTTAAAACCTTTAAAAGGGCGTACGTCCGAACAATTGTACTGTCCTTCAAGTTGTATATATGACGACGTAATTGCAGAGAATTTGCTGTTTCTCTATGATAACATTATTTGTCAGTGAGAAAGTCGAGCCATCTTTACTCAGTGTTGTTGACGAACATTTTTTCATCTCTTTATATTGCAGAAATAAAGACGATTCTCTGGACACCCTAAGATAAAAACGACTCGCAAAGACAGTGGGAAAAAATGCATTTAATCTCTTCTCACTTCCTCCAACATCAGATGCAGCCCGTTTTCACTCACAGTCTCCGAGTGAATCACCAGATTCTGGAAGATTGGGGCTGGATCATTGCTATCTGGAAGATTGGGGCTGGAAAAGGCATGAAAAATATTGGATACGAATCCAAACTCCCAAGCCTCCAGCACCCCCGGAGTTTATGAAATTAATCTGTTGAAGATGCAAAGGAAACTGTGGAAATGCGTTGCCTAAATGCAGCCCTCAAATGTTCAGCTGTGTCCTGAATATTATTTGGTCTAGAAATTGTCCGTGGATTAGGCCCACTGGGGATACCACACAAAAAACGCTCCTCCAGACTCTACCTCATGGGTGGTGGGGAAAAGAGTCAAAAACAATTTAATCATGGCATAGGAATATTAAGATCATAATCAATTGTATGAATAAAAAAATATATGAATAGAAAATTAAGCCTAACATTTTGTTTTTGTTGCATTCCTATGAGTATTTGAGAATCTGGTCAAGTTTGAAGCGCTGTAAAACCTAGAAGAATAAATAAAATTAAACAACTTTATAGTGGAAATTGTTCGTTGAAAAACTCTCTACAAAATTTCAATAATGTTATTTTATTGTAAAATAAACTGAAAAAAGTTATAACCTCCAAAAGAAAACTTGTTAAAAAAATTACTTATTTTCGTTTATATCTTTGTTGTTGGTCACTGGACGATAAAAAGTGGTAGAAACAAAATACTAACCCCACCCCCTACATATTAAAACAATAAAATTGACGCCTCTAACAAATGCAAGATATGCCCTAAAAAATGTAATATTTTGATGGACTAATAGATACAAAACAAAAAATACGAAATTGGGAAGAGAACAACTATGAAAAATGGGCGCCACAGTTTTCACCCGTTTGAATCCCAAAAAAACAGAAATGGAATATTTACAAATCAAAGAGAAGAGTGTAAATATCATTACAATAAATTATGGTAAAATTCACGATATTAAAATATATTGAAAATATCAAATAAATGAAATTATATATTATATCATCACCGACATGAGAACTGTTTTATTAATATAAGTAATATTTAATTGATAAATACACAAAACGAACAAAATATTTACTAATTAATATATTTTGGTTTCTTCTTAGCCTTCTATCGTCCACGTTTGGACATAGGCCTCTCCCAACTCCTTCCATCGGTCTCTATCCTGAGCAACATATTTCCAATTCGTTCCGGCTACTCTTTTAATATCATCAACCCATATCATCTGTGGTCTTCCTCTCGGTCGTTTACTTTGGTAAGGTCTCCAATGTTGTATCGTGGCATTCCAACGTTGGTCTTTTTGTCTAACAGTGTGGCCTGCAAAGCTCCATTTAAGTTTGGCAACTTTTGTTGTTATGTCCTCGACTTTTGTTTTTGATCTTACCCAGTCGCTCCTCTTTTTATCTGACAGTCGTATACCTAACATTGCTCTTTCCATAGCTCTTTCTGTTGTAGCTAGTTTATTCATATTTGCCTTGGTTAGGGTCCAGGTTTGACACCCATATGTCATGATAGGAAGGATGCACTGGTTGAACACTTTGGTCCTCAAATATTGAGGTATTTTGCGGTTCTTAAGTATCCAACCAAGTTTTCCAAATCCTGCCCATGCTAGTCTTGCTCTCCTATTAATTTCCGCACTTTGGTTTTCTTTGTCAAGTTTCAGGATTTGGCCTAGGTAGATATATTCCTGGACTTTTTCTATCTCACTGCCATTTATAGTTATGCGTCTGGGGTTATCTGTGTTTGTCATTATTTTTGTTTTCTTCATGTTCATTTTTAGACCGACGTATTGGGAGCTGCCTGCGAGTTCCTCTATCATAATTTGCAGTTCCTCGAATGAGCTCGCTATAATCACAATGTCGTCAGCGAATCTGAGGTGATTTAGCTTCTTGCCATTAACGTTAATGCCATAGGTTGACCAATTTATCGTTTTGAAGACGTCTTCTAGTGCTAGGTTGAAAAGCTTTGGCGATATTACGTCTCCTTGTCTCACGCCTCTCTTAATAGGGATGGGATTTTTATTTTCGTCTAGTTGTACTATCATAGTTGCATTTTCATATATATTATGTATTAGTTGTCTATATCTCGAATCTATTCTACAATTATTAATAGCTTGTTCTATGGCTTTTGGTTTACACATAATTAAAATAGAGACTGCACCAAATATTTAATTATAATTAAATATTTAATGTTCAATAATGAAATATACACTATAATACTATAATAATAATATATTGTAATCGCCACGCTAGTAGACTCACGGGAACCTAATTTCTAGGCGTGGGCTAATCGTGCCCTTTCTCACCTGTAACTTTTATGTCTGTCACAGCATGTGACTGTCATGAAACTATTAAAAATAATTGTTTTTCAATACAAAAAATACATTAATTAATACTATTGCTACTCTGCTTTAAAAAAAAATTATTCAAAAACCAAAAATATTACGATACTTTATAACTTTCACAACTTTAATACAATGACAGCTATAAACTTCAAATAGAGCTGCTCTATAATCTGTCAACTTGCTATATTTATACTAATTTCTATACATTGTCTGACATTCTAGACGTCACTAGACATAAAAGTAAGCAGTGCAAGAAGTGAAGGATCCAGGACTGTATTGCCTCCATGTACCCGTGTGTCTAGTAGCATGGCGTTTACTGTATAACAAAAGATTTTAAAAAAGGAACGCAAATCCATTAAGTATCTTGGATTTTTTAAAAAAGTATGGTAACTTGGAAGTAGCATCAGTCGAACGGGCTGAGATAACAGGAGGAAACGTACTCACAATAAATTAGATAAAGCTGATAATCAGATCAACTCGATTCTGACCTCGGCAACGGCCAAACTTGGATTTCCAATCGAGTCAAATTTGGATTAGGAATAAATTTCGATTTCCAACCGGATAAATTTGGATTTCCAATGGAACAACCTGGAACTCTCAATATGATAACTTTACACCATAATTGGATGGTGAAAATACAAAATTAAGTGTTGAATGGGTTCATATATGAGTTCATTTTAAATGAATGAAGTAAAGAAACACAGACGTACTCACAATCTTTTAATTACTTCGACGACCGGTTTCGATCTCTACAATATACAGATCATCTTCAGGTCGGCGTTACAAGTGATTAAATGCTACAATTAAAGAAAGCCAGAGTTAGAACAATGTCTGTTTGTATGAAAACTGATAGAAAGCCCAAAACTTTGAAAAGTTCGTAAATGTTGATACTTCAGAACAGCCAAACAAATACATACGTATGCACGCACATGAGTAAACAAATACTCATAAGCACGGACACGTACACAGTTGCTTGTGGTTTAAGACTATTTGTTAAATTACATTAAACTTTAAAAAAATTTAAAAAATTTTAAATTTTTTTGGATTTTTGATCTACTTACATGCCGTTACAAGGGATGAGTTGTAAGTTCATCAGTAACATAATATTTTAACGTCCAGATTATGCTGTTAGGTTAGCTAGGTGAAGGACTGGGTAGACGGACATGCTTAGTAGGTCAAAACACAGTGAAATTGGAATGGATCATGAAGGCAGATGTGTTATGTGAAACAGAGATAGATGTGTTAGCTATGAGAAAGACAATGCTTGGACGAAAAGTTCATAGATGCAGCTAGAGTGCAGATTGACTGTGTGTATGTACTTGTACGATTGTAAAGGTCTTTGCTCTTAGATGTTTTTGAGCTATGGGCAAAGGTCTAAGTAAGGAGATTGACAAATAGGAATCAGTTGCAAGATTGTGTTCTTCTCAGTCGAAGGATTGAGGGGTGTCAGTTTGTTTATATCAATGTAGGTGCCTAACACTAGAAACTTTAAATGTAGAGAAATATAGGAAATTTGATTAATTTGATACAGAATGGTCAAGTTAAAATATTGGTTAAAAACCGGTGATTATTAAAGTTGCTTTGAGAAAAGGGGTTGGAGGTTTGGGGTTTGTGCTTTAATAGCTTAAACAAACCCCAAACCTCCAACCCCCTTGCTCAGAGCAACTTTAATAATAACCGGTTTTTAACAAATATTTTAACTTGACCATTCTGTATCAAATTAATCAAATTTCCTTTATTTCTCTACATTTAAAGTTTCTAGTGTTAGGCACCTACATTGATATAAACAAACTGACACACCTCAGTCCTTCGACTGAGAAGAATACAATCTTGCAACTGATTCCTATTTGTCAATTACTTTACTTTGACCTTTGCCCATAGCTCAAAAACATCTAAGAGCAAAGACCTTTTCAATCGTACAAGTGCATACACACAGTCAATCTGCACTTTAGCTGCATCTATGAACTTTCCATCCAAGCGTTGTCTTTCTCATAGCTAACACATCTATCTCTGTTTCACATAACACATCTGTCTTCAGGATCTATTCCAATTTCACTGTGTTTTGACCTACTAAGCATGTCCGCCTACCCAGTCCTTCACCTAGCTAACCTACTAGCATAATCTGGACGTTAAAATATGTTACTGATCAACTTACAACTCATCCGTTGTAACGGCATGTAAGTAGATCAAAAATCCAAAAAAATTTTAAAATTTTTTAAATTTTTTAAAGTTTAATGTAATTTAACATCTAGTCATAAACCACAAGCAACTGTGTGCGTGTGCGTGCTTATGAGTATCTGTTTGCTCATGTGCGTGCATACGTATGTGTTTGTTTGGCTGTTCGGAAATATCAACATTTACATACTTTTCAAAGTTTTGGACTTTCTATCAGTTTTCATACAACCAGACATTGTTATAACTCTGGCTTTCTTTAATTGTAGCATTTAATCACTTGTAACGCCGACCTGAAGATGATCTGTATATTGTAGAGATCGAAACCGGTCGTCGAAATAATTAAAAGATTGTGAGTACGTGTGTGTTTCTTTACTTCATTCATTTACAAAATTAAATATGCGAAGGATCAAAAGATACAAATATAAAAAAAGTTATAAAAAGATCTTACAGTTAACAGGGATCTAAAAACACAAGTTGAACTTCTCTTACATCTTGATGCCTAGTGGCAAATGAAATAGAATTGAAAAGGTAAGTTTTTTACAGAAAATTACTTAAATAGACAAATGTACCGTCAGTTGGTGTTTTGCGCTGGTCGGAATAGACAGAACGTTACTTGATTAATTGCATATTTTTCAGTTGCTTCTTTAAACGGATTAGCTGAAAGCGGTATTTCGATAAAAGGTGAAGGGATTAGTTTATATACACTCACCGGCAGAAAATTCCGCCAACCAAAATTTTTGATTAGGTTTGACAATCTATAACTTTCTTATTTCTACCCCGATTTTCAATATTCTTGCATCAGTTTGTAGGTACATGTATTGATGTAGATTGCTATTATTCCGGTAACAACAATTTTTTGTTTAGATGGCTATATACGAGGGTCAATGGAAGCGTTGTATTTTCTCCTAATTTTAAAAGATTCTGTGGAAAAATTGGAGGGCTCATTTTGTTTCATACTCCTTTTGTATTATTCTGGAGGTATCACTAAGGTTCTGTTTTTTAATTATCGGAATATCTCTCTTCTTGTAAGAGCTGTAAATAAAAACAATGCTTTGATGGTTTTTTAATTAAAAATATCAAACGCACGAAAATTAACAAAACAAAACAATTCAATAGCGGGTATGTCCATCTTTTGCAGCAACTACTACTCGCATTCTGTTTGGCATCGAATAAAGATGTGTTATCCTTGCCTGGGGAATAGCCCGATATTCCCCTATCAGGGCCATAACTATACCAAATTTTCTGGAGGATTAGGATGACGGCGAATAGCCTTTTTTTAAATCATCCCATAAATGTTCAATAGGATTGAGATCTGGGATGCATGCAGTCCATTCTAATCTTATCAATCGAACCTCTATTTTATGAGTCCTTCAGTGCTTTTATTTACAAAAAATGGTACAGCTCTTACAAGAAAAGAGATATTCGGATAATTAAAAAAACAAAATTTTAATGATACCTCCGGAAAAATATGACAGGACTATGAAACAAAATCAACTCTTCCATTTTTCCACAGAATTTTTAAAGTTAGGAGAAAATACAACGCTTCCATTCACCCCTGTATAATGCCGTTCAAGCAAAATTATTTTTGAGTTACCGGAATAATACCAAACGATATAATTACATGTATGTACCTACAAACTGGTGCAAGAATCTTGAAAATCGGAGAACAAATAATAAAATTATAAATTGTCAAACTTAATCAAATATTTTGGGTCGGTGAGTGTATTTGCAAATAACAGCCGTTTTATTCTTTAATGTCGAGTATACAGTCCCTGGCCAAATTAATAGACGCACTATAAGATTTTATAAAAAATGTTAATTATGAGGCGATACTACTTAGGCTTTTTGTATGTACCAGACACAATGTATATTGTTTAGTTGTCCATTTAATTCTCTATATTTTATCACAAATGAAACAACATTATTATTGAACGAATATGTATTTATTGACTCTTGAAGGAAAACAAAAATAACGACAATTAAATGTTATTTTGTTGAGTCGCCTTTAGTCACTATTAGAGCTTTAATTCTACAGGTATCGTAGTACAGGTTTGCAGTGATAGTATGCCGCGCATAATTAAAGCTCTAATAGTGGCTAAAGGTGGCTCAACAAAATATTTAACATTTAATTGTCGTTATTTTTGTGTTTTTCAAGAGTCAATAAATACCGGAGTAACCTAGTTGAGTCCCAGAATTTGTAATCCGTCTTTTCAATAGCCGAGTTGATTCCCAAAGATGGGTAAATTGAGTCCCGTGTCTACCTGGGGCTTAGTCGGTGTACGTAATGATTTCTAGGAATGATAAAACAATAATTTATTTACTTTTATTTATTTACTTATAATTAATATATTATAATTTTATTACGAAAATTTATACCTAAAATATTTACAGTAAACAATATAACATACATTTACATGCTAAGTATATGGTATTTAAATGCCAGTCTATGTATATGTATGTTTTTGTCTATTCGGCAATAAGAAGAAAACCAAAGGTATATAATGACCTTTTAGACCATGGATGGAGAACACTTTTTGTTTAAAGAACTTTGGGCAATATTCAAAAGTTCCATCTATATAAATGGTGTCCAAACCTGCCAAAAATTGTAAATTACTGTTGCAGGAAAACATAATAATTTGGTTTTCTATGTCGTTTACCATTAGAAAATCCTCGTTTTTGTTGGTTTTCACTGGAAATGTTTTTATGTTCATGAGCTTATTCCATACTTTTTGGCAATTTAGGCAGAAGCGTTCGTCGGGCGTTATAAATATTTTTCGGACCAATTTCACATCTTTGGTAGTCAAGGTACTAATATCGCCATTTCGTAATTTCTTTGCAAAATTTTCATATCACCCATTTTTATAGGTTCTTCACTGATATCTTCTACGGTCTTTCGCTTCAAGGAGTTACGTAACATTTGACGATTGCGTATATCTTCGTTTAATTCACTCTGATTGTGGTCATTCATAATTTCCGTCACTACGCTGTCCCCTTGGGTTTTTAAAAATGCTTTACATTTTTCTTTCGTCTGCGCACTACAAATCCAACGCTTGCCGTCATTTTTTAAAAATTTGTGAAAACGATATTTGAAACCATTCAACACAATCAATTGTTTTCCTTTTTCTCTAAGAACAATTCTCACAGAACTCATTTTGGAAATCAACTTAACACCGTATCGTATATGTACAATTAGATCGCACTCTATACTAAATATTTTGTGATGTAGGTACATATTGCTTTTTGTATTTGATTAACATAAATGCAGAACCAATAAAATACTTACACGTTAAAAAGCTATTAAAAGGTAATTAGAAGGATTATGATGCCCGGGACATTTTGACCCTTCTTAATTCAGGTATACGTATACGGGACTCAATGTACCTATGCCCATAAATACATATTTGTTAATTAATAATGATGATTAGTTTGTATCTAAAAATAGGTAAAAACCTATTTAGTATCACCTCATAATTACTTGTTTTATAAAATCTTATAGTGCGTCTAATAATATGGCCAGGGACTGTAGCTCCCGGTCTTGTGAAGGTTAAAATATAATATTGTTTTGAATGTAAAATCTACTTTAATTGCCATTGTAAAATTTAGCTAATATAAAAAACTAGTTTTAAAAATAAGTTTAGAGTTACGAGATCTTTCAGCTAAGTGCATGTGCTTGGAATTCATAGTAGATCGGTTCAGCTTTCAAAATTTAATATTTGTTTATTTAGCATGCCATAAATATCACGTAGTAATCTTGTTAGAGCAGCAAATTGGCTTCGTTCGGTCCTGACTTTACTAGGAAATGAGATATCATATGATACGATTTTATTTTCAGGCAACGTCGACCCGCATCGTAGGCGGTATCTGGTGGTTTTTCACCCTCATTATAATATCATCGTACACGGCGAATTTAGCCGCTTTCCTTACTGTGGAACGGATGATTACCCCCATAGAGAGCGCCCAGGACTTGGCCGAACAAACGGAAATCGCGTATGGAACTCTGGAAGGCGGCAGTACTATGACTTTTTTCAGGGTAAGTTTACGAGTTTTGATCATTTTTGTGGTCGTTGCCTTAACTTTTTATGTTATCAAAAGGGTTTTTACCAATAATATATTTAAAATACCGGATACTAGCAATTTTCGGTTAGATAAATATTAACAATCACCAATGATTTCACTTTTTTGAGAAAGAAAAAAAAGAGTAGTATTTAGACTCCTGGGAGCTATAGCTCAATGATTTTGGTTGTTAGTCCAGGGCGCATCTGTTTTGAGATTGACGTTGAGAGGTGACTCATATTTCTTTGCAGAAATTTCTTGGAATTAACTCCTATAATAATAATTGGGTTATCCTCCCACTCAAAAATGTTCGGAACATTGTGTAAATAATCAAAATGTCAAAAAATTAAGGAAAAATTCGATTTTTTTCTTCGTTTTTTGATTATAACTTTGAAAGTATTCATTTCTGAAAAAAGTTGTACTGACATAAAATTTTCGCAATTAAATTTCCTACAATATAGGATTAGTTACGAATTTTAAAAATCGTCACACTTGTTACAAAATAGCAATAATTTCGGAAAAAAAAACATAAGAAAACAAGTATGTATTGGCGTTTTACGTTTTTCAACCATTTATGCTAAACTTAGGACCTTCATATTGTACCCAAAAAACTATATAACATAGTAAAACAATACTATGAATTTCATTAATATCGCTGCAACAGAGTTTGCAAAATAAATTTTGCAATCCAACTTTCGCAAAAAAAATTCATTTTTCAAAATGTTGCAGGACTAAAAATAAAGCAGATAGCAAGTAGAATTTTTTTTACATATGGAAGAATAGCGTACCTTTCATTTGGTATTTCTAAAATTAAAATCCATTAACTACCACGGCGTCAGGAATTTTTTTAAATAAACATTAATTTTTGGTGCTACGCGCAGGACAGCGGTGTTCGATTCACACAAGTTGATTTCCACCAAAATTGCTTCCAATCTTTATCTAATATATTATTTTCTTACACTATATTTTGTTGTATTTTAATATTTTAATTCCACAAAAATCAAACTAATTTGATTATTGTTTGAACAGTTGCATATGTATAAAAATAAAAAACTTTTATTCTCTAACTTAAAATATATGAACATAGAAAGTGTTTGCCAAAAAAAGTGATATTTCAAAGGACAGAGCATGTTTGTGTTTTTATTTTGCGATAAACAAATTTATTTATTTATATCTAAATGTACGAAAAATTAAAATTTGTCAATCATTATCAATGGTCATTGGAATGCCCAATCAGAGAAAAAAAATGTGTATTTAAAAAAATTCTTGACGCCGCGTAGTGGTTAACCGATTTTAATTTTGCAAATTGCAAATGAAAGGTACGGTATTCTTCTATATGTAAAAAAAAATTAAACTTGCCGTCTGCTTTATATTCAGTCCTGCAAGATTTTGAAAAAAAAAATTTTTTTGCGAAAGCTGGATTGCAAAATTTATTTTGCAAAATCTATTCAACCGATCTTAATGACATTCACAGTAGTATTTTCTTATATCATAAAGTTTTCTTGGTAAAATATGAAGGTCCTAAGTGTAGAATAAATGATTGAAAACCTTAAAATGCGAATACTTGTTTTTTTATCGTTTTTTCAGAATTATTGTTATTTTGCAACAAGGGTGACAATTTTTAAAATTTTTAACGAATTTTATATTGTAGTAAATTTAATTGTGCAACTTTTATGTCAGTACAACTTTTCTCAAAAATGAATACTTTCCAAGGTATAATCAAAAAACGAAGAAAAAAATCGAATTTTTCCTTAATTTTTTGATATTTTGATTATTTAAACAATGTTTCGGACCTTTTTGAGTGGGAGGATAACTCAAATATTACTAGATGAGTTATTTTCAAGTAATTTCTGCAAAAAAATATGAGTCACCTCTCAACGTCCAAACGTACTAATATTTTTACAGATGCGCCCTGTACTGGTCTATGTAGATTGGCAGTTGATAGCCATTAAATACCAGTTTAGATTATTAGTACATACATTGATCTAAATTTAAAATTGATTTAAATATAAAAAAGTCGCGTAGTGCTACCATTTAAATGGCTGCATTTTGAAGAAAGGGGTGAGTTAGTCCCATGTACTAAGGTGCATTAGGGTGAATCTATGCACTTTTTGTACATACATAGATATACATCTACATAAATTTTGTTAAAAATTAAATTTTCTCTTATTCAGATTACGTCTCGGAAATCATTATTTCAAGCATATACAAACCGCTGCACTACAGCAAAATGTAAAGATGTTAGGTTTGATTGTGATCTTCAAAGTATTCGTTTTTCGTCATTAATTTATGTGAATGTTAGAGTCTAAGCCAAGCCGCACACCAAAGAAACATGAAACGAAAAACATGAAACATGAAACGAAAAACATGTTTCATGAAACTAAAACACTGCTAAACAAATCTCAAAGTCCGCCTACCAATGAAACGAGTGTGATTCATGCTCATGACACATTTTTATTTTCGGAGAGTTTCATGAATGGCCGGACGTATATTTGTTTAGCAGTGGTTTATTTCCATGAAACGTAATTTACGTTTCATGTTTCTTTGATGTGCGGTCGGGCTAAGAGTGTGACAGTGTCTTCAAGTAATTCCAAATATAAATTATTGTTAATATATAATATATATTATGAAGATATTATCTTCATTTAAATTACATAAGGTAATATATAGTCGGAGAGATAAAAGCGGCTTTTGTGCGTGATAAGTAATATGTAAAAACTATACGGGGATATGTTGAATTAGTTGTGTACATGACTTTCCCCAACGGCCGGAAATCAGAGTAAGAGACGAGGGTAGTTATAAGGGGTCAAAGTCGCGGTTTTTATTATTTTTTCGTGACGCTTATGATCGAGATAGTGCACTAAAATTTGGGAATAAATAGACCATGACATAACTAAGTAAAATCCCTAGAGCCGAAAACAAGAGTGGGGCAAAAGGGTAGTTATAAGGGGTCAAAGTCTCTGTTCTTATTATTTTTTTGTGACGCTCATATTCGAGATAGTTCACCAAAATTTGGTAATAAGTAGCTCATGACGTAACTTAGTAAAATCTCCAGGGACGGAACGCTGCGTGTCCGAGAAAGGAGTGGGGGCAGGGTTGAATATAAGCATTATAAGGGATTTTTTGTGACGTTCGTGATCGAGATAGTGAACCAAAATTTGGGATTAAGTAGATCATTACGTAATTAAGCAAAATTTTCAGGGGCGGAAACCAGAGTTGGGATGAGGGTAGTTTTAAGGGGTCAAAGTCGCAGTTTGTAATATTTTTTTGTGACGCAGCAGAGCATTTGTCAGCCACGCAGCGTTCCGCCCTTGGAGATTTTACTTAGTAATGTCATGATCTACTTATTTCCAAATTTTGGTGCACTATCTCGATCACAAACGGCAAAAAAACCCCTTATATTTTTACACTCACCCCTGCCTACCACCCCTTTGTACCCCAAGCAGCGTTCCGCCCCTGGAGATTTTACTTAGTTACGTCATGACTACACTTAGGCAAATATGCAAATTGCATATTTCTATAAAAGTTTGCATAACGTGCATATAACTTGAAATTTTAGGTGTATAGATATTCATCAAATAAATCAAGAGCTTGGAAATTTGAATATTTAATTTTTTTTTAATATCTCTAGATATTTATTATAGTGTTGTCCTTGAATAAGGGTTCCAAAATCTGCTAGTTTATACCTCTAGGTAAAAACTTTTATTGGGATGGTCAGTTTTAGAAATCAATTATGTTGTAAAATTGGAACCGGTAACACCTGTCTTTGTAATAATATTGTGAATTGCAATTTGAATCTACCGAAAATAAACACTGCTTCAAACTTGGATAAAACCTACATCTACGGATAAGGATAAAGTTTACTGCTCAATTTGTGGTAAAACTGGGTGATAATGTAATAATATAACATTGTGTGTTATATTATTTTATACGAGAATATTTTCTAACAAGTTCGCAATAAATCGATATATTTTTTACCAAGGAAGTAAAACTTCTCTTGTAGGGATGTAGATGGTACATAAATTTATTAAATTGTTTCTAAAAAGATCCAAGTTGGATTAAAGTGGGTATATCACTAGTACACAACAATCGTTTTCGGACTAATCAGTCCATCATCAGGTTGAAACTTCAGATCCAAAGTAGTTGGAACTAGCTACATACACACACCGGCAAAATTAGCCGAACACCTTAAAAATGGGACATGTTTGATGCCTTGAATTTCCTAAACAACTGGTCCGATTTGAGTGATTCTTATATATCGTTGGATATATATATATATATATATATATATATATATATATATATATATATATATCTAGAATATCGTTGTAATAATATTGTTGCTAGGCAGGTAAATATCATTTTATACCGGGTGTACCAATCATACTGTGTTTTTTTCTTAAAGTTTGGAACACCCTGTGGAATATTCTAGCACATGTAAAATATCAAAATTGATACTCGATTGTAGACTTAGGCTTTCTTAACATTTTCCTTTTTGATTCATTTACTTATATAAGATAATAAAAAAGTTATGTGCGTTAACAACTATCCATGTTTTTCATCAATAAATCCTCATATTAGGGGATGAAAGTATACTAAATTTGCAGTTACTCGAGCGTTATGGGGACGTATTGGATTGTGAAGAGTATGTGCTAAAATCAGAAAAAGGTTAAGTTAAGTTTTCCATAAAGTGGGGGACTTTACATTTTTTAATTTAATTTTCCATTTGGAACAATCATTTTTCTCCGCTATCTATCCATAATTCGAAAAAATTTGTCGAATAAAAGTTGCTTATTTTTACGTAAAGAATCCAAATCTACAATAAAAATTGGGGGCTCCTATTTAGGATTTTAAATTAAATCCCCAACCCCACCTCCGTGTGGGCTCGTGACACCCCACGGAGAGGGTGAGGGGTAAATTAAAAATTTTAAATACGAACCCTGCGATATTTCGCGATAGAACATCAGATCGTAAAACTGCAAAATACACTCATTCAATATTTTTCAAAAATCTACCGAATGGCACCAAACACGACCCCCCACGGAAGTGGGCTGGGGGGTTACTTTAAAATCTTAAATAGAGGAACCCAATTTTTATTGCAGATTTGGATCCATGACGTAAAAATAAGCAACTTTTATTCGCAACATTTTTTCCAATTATGGTGGTTCCAAAATAAAAAACGATTGGTGGAAATGAAAAATTAAATTAAAAAATGGAGAGTCCCACACTTTATGGAAAAGTTAACTTAACTTTTTTGGTTTTAGCACCCACTCTTCACAATCCAATAGGTCCCCATAAAGCTCGAGTGGCAAATTTAGCATACTCTTCTCCCCTACTATGAGGATTTATTGATAAAAAGAATGGCTAGTTGTTAAAGCACATAACTTTTTTATTTTCCAACATAAGCAAACGAATCAAAAAAAAATGTTAAGAAAGCCTAAGTCTACAATCGAATTTTAATTTTAATATTTTATATATGCTAGAATATTCCACAGGGTGTTCCGAACTTTAAGAAAAAAACTTCATATTTTCAGAAAAAAACTTTCAAATTAATCTTATTGTAAAATAAAAATGTATATCATAAAAATGTATACCAGACGGACGGGCATCGTCCGTCTAATCTTATTGTGTTCATGATTTATTGAAATTCGCGCGATTATTTCATCATAGGAGATTCTGACCAATAGAAAGCTACAGAAATAAAAATTAAACTGATAATTTTTGATAATATTCCGTCGTCAAGTATATTACGCCAGATGTCCTTCGTTGTTATGAAAAATACATTCAGTGACATTAATGACAATTAATGTTTTAAAAATTATAAAAGTGATGACTTTCAACCGTCAAGTATTTATAACAACTGTGTGTTTAATTATACTAATTTGTACTTACATAAATAAATTACAATAAAATTTTGGTTTTGAACAGTTTTATTCATGAAATAATCGCAACAAATTGACATAATTTCACTCCCCTTCGGGTCGTGAAATTAAAACTGTTAAAGTGTCACTAGGGAAAAATTCGATAATTTTAGAGCTCCTGTGCAATTACTACTGATAATTCGCTAAAATATAATTATGTTGACATAATATTTAAAAGTCAGATCAGTAGACAATTACAATGGTTTTGGATCGTCTTCATGGAAACCAATATCGTCGTCGTGGTAACCCATTATATTGAAAGTTTGGTTTTGACAACCTTGTCAAAGAATTAATTTGTGTATTTTCACTTTTAACCCCCCAGTGGTCGCTATATGAGATTTTCTCTCACAGTTTCAGAATATAGCGCACACCTTTTTTTTTGGGAATTTATACGCGCTGTGGTTCCTTCTAGTCTCCTAACTATCCTCCCTCGACAATTTAATAGACTCGTCCACTCCGATAGTGACTTAGCTTAGTTAGTATCACCATATTGTTGAGTCATTGCGCTTCATGTGACAGATTCTCTCATCAGGCGACCACCGGCGTCACCAACTGTGTATAAAAATTAATTTTATTTTTCCCCTTAAAACCTAAAATAATATCCTTTTATGATGTAATAAAAGGTACCGCGGATGTGGTCGATTATATGAAAATCCTATATTCTGTTTCACGGGTTAGTTGTACCTATATGGTCATTTTCCATATATTTTTCAATGTTAAATATTGGCGGCAACAATAATAACATTTTATATAAAGATAATAATAATAAAACAGAAAAACGTCGTCTTTTTAAAGCAAATGGCTTTATCGTTAATGAAACCTCATCTTTTTTGTAAAATTTGTAAAATTGTAAAATTGATATAACTCTATTTTTTGTGGTTTTTTTTTCAAACGTACGGCCCTAGAAAAAATATTGTTCTTAACTCATGCGGAAAGTGTCTTCCCCGCACTCGACTGCTTGCCCGAACTCCGCTATCGCGTCGTTCGGGTCAACGGCAGTCTCGTGCGTGAAAGTATCACTTTCCGCACTAGTTAGGAAAATAACTGTTTTAATTCCAAACAACTTTTCATAATAGCAATTTTCAATATTGTGAAAAATAAAGCTACTTTACTCTTGAGTGAAATTCAAACTTTTTGACATACCTCGTATAATATTCAAAAAATTTGATATTTGATGTTTAAATCTTAGCTTTTGGACCATGCAGAGCTTTTTATGAAGAATAACTTTTTTTCGTAAAATTAATAATAAATAAGTTTTCCAAATGGATATAACTTATAGGAACATACTGTATATTATTTTGTATGCCAAACGAAGAAATTGCAAACACGTAAATCGTAAAATATTTATCACTATCACATTATATTAGTTTTCTCTTGTATTCATGTATCTACCTAATGTGCACCATGTACAAAAACATTATCCAACTTCAAAGAGATTTACACTCACAGACATAAATTCTAAATGTATTATTACCACCGTAACGCGTGCTGAAATTCGTTTTGTTGCCAAAATAGAAGTTGTTGGAATTTTAGTGCGAAATTTTCATGAGATAGCAGGTAAATCGAATTAGGGAAACGGCCAATTTTGCAACATCTTGTGATGAGTTTCAAGCGCATTGCCGGTGGTAATCTCTGAAACGCTTCCTTTATTCGATAATCGAAAATTATATTACCTACTGGACTTCCCTCTGCAATGCATCCATCTTTCTGGCGTAAACTGCATGCTGCTTTTCAGACGACAACTAAATTGTTTGAAGTACACTTCTAAAATACATATGTTAATTTTGAATTATTAATAAATAATTTACTTATTTATCAAAATCCTTTTCAAATTTAGTAACTTTTTTTATTGATTTATATCATGTTTATTATATACTGAATAGAGTACTTACTTACTCGGTGGCGTTACAACCCTTCGTGGGTTTTAGCCGACTCGACAACATGCCTCCACTGATTTCTGTCTTGAGCAACCTCCATCCAATTATCCACGCCCATAGTGCTTAGGTCTCCTGCTATATTATCTCTCCACCGGAGTCGAGTGCTTATCCGCGTGGTCTCCATCCAGTTGGGACTTCCTCCCACACCAGTCTTACTGTTCTTTGGTCAGAATGTCTTCTGAGGTATCCCGCCAATTGGAGTCTTCTGGACTTTATTTCTTTTATGATGTTGGCGTCTGGGTAAAGTTCTTCGAGCTCTTTGTTAGTTCTTATCCTATATTGTCCTGATGCTTCATCCAGCACAAAACCAAAGATCTTCCTGAGGATTCTTCTTTCCCAAACAAGTAGTCTCTCTTCGTTTACCCTTGTTATCGTCCACCTTTCGCTTCCATACATCAAGACGGGTGAATAGAGTACGAAATATTGGAATTCTCTGATTAATTAATCAAAATAATAAACGACAAAATAAAATATACAGTTGTAGATTTGAAAGAAATAATTTGGCATAAATCATAAATATCAGAAATATGTTAATTCGTGGGTAGAGATTTAGTTTGGAAGCTCCTTGGTAGGAAGGAAAGCGGCTTGTTGCGCGTCGCTTGGCATCACGACTAGGAAGGTAGGATTCTTCAAGGTTAAACTGAAGATGTACTTGCCACGACGTATTGTAAAGATCTGCATATCTCATATCGACAAGTTCCCTTACGAACTATCTTACATGGTTCTCCGAGGTATTTAGAAGAATGGGCGTACAAAAATAAATTAAAGCTATTATATTGTGTATACATCACTCTTTTACATGCATTACTTTAGATACGGTTTCAAGAAGTTTGATCCGTAGAAGCGTTTTGGGCTCTCTAGGTAATTAATGACAAATGTAGTTCTGTAAACTTGACAAACATGAATATGCCAATTTTTAAGAATTTAAACAATATGAAATTAGCTGTTTTAAATAAGGTCATATGTTGAGTGGTAAAAATAATTAAACAAAATGTTTAAACAAATATTAAATAAAAAGACTAAGTTTTCACTCTAATGGCATATAACATATCCCACCAGAATGAAAACAATGGGAACCTTCTCTGGTTACACCTCCGAGGCTTCTACAATTTGCAAGCCATACGGATGCTGAGACTAAGGAAGATGAGGGAATTCTACAATTTACAATTCACGTCACATCTGCTCAGCGCGGTAAAGTTCCAACGAGACTGGTTCCCTTCATACTCCACACAGAGTAAATGTAAATCAAAAATGAATAACCATTTTCAATTTCGTTGCAAAACGAAAATACAGCCGAACCATATTCCAGTCCAATCAGAGAGTGCTGCAAGCACCTCTACCGGTTTCGAAACTTATTAGTCTCTCATCAGGAGGCACATATGCTGCTCTCCCTGATCCAACCAAAACAAACCCCAGCGTGCAGTCCCGAATTGCAACGAACGAAATGGCATAGATGCCCTAGCGGCAACTGCTAGCAAAAGACTAAGTTTTCACTCTAATGGCATATAACATATCCCACCAGAATGAAAACAATGGGAACCTTCTCTGGTTACACCTCCGAGGCTTCTACAATTTGCAAGCCATACGGATGCTGAGACTAAGGAAGATGAGGGAATTCTACAATTTACAATTCACGTCACATCTGCTCAGCGCGGTAAAGTTCCAACGAGACTGGTTCCCTTCATACTCCACACAGAGTAAATGTAAATCAAAAATGAATAACCATTTTCAATTTCGTTGCAAAACGAAAATACAGCCGAACCATATTCCAGTCCAATCAGAGAGTGCTGCAAGCACCTCTACCGGTTTCGAAACTTATTAGTCTCTCATCAGGAGGCACATATGCTGCTCTCCCTGATCCAACCAAAACAAACCCCAGCGTGCAGTCCCGAATTGCAACGAACGAAATGGCATAGATGCCCTAGCGGCAACTGCTAGCAAAAGACTAAGTTTTCACTCTAATGGCATATAACATATCCCACCAGAATGAAAACAATGGGAACCTTCTCTGGTTACACCTCCGAGGCTTCTACAATTTGCAAGCCATACGGATGCTGAGACTAAGGAAGATGAGGGAATTCTACAATTTACAATTCACGTCACATCTGCTCAGCGCGGTAAAGTTCCAACGAGACTGGTTCCCTTCATACTCCACACAGAGTAAATGTAAATCAAAAATGAATAACCATTTTCAATTTCGTTGCAAAACGAAAATACAGCCGAACCATATTCCAGTCCAATCAGAGAGTGCTGCAAGCACCTCTACCGGTTTCGAAACTTATTAGTCTCTCATCAGGAGGCACATATGCTGCTCTCCCTGATCCAACCAAAACAAACCCCAGCGTGCAGTCCCGAATTGCAACGAACGAAATGGCATAGATGCCCTAGCGGCAACTGCTAGCAAAAGACTAAGTTTTCACTCTAATGGCATATAACATATCCCACCAGAATGAAAACAATGGGAACCTTCTCTGGTTACACCTCCGAGGCTTCTACAATTTGCAAGCCATACGGATGCTGAGACTAAGGAAGATGAGGGAATTCTACAATTTACAATTCACGTCACATCTGCTCAGCGCGGTAAAGTTCCAACGAGACTGGTTCCCTTCATACTCCACACAGAGTAAATGTAAATCAAAAATGAATAACCATTTTCAATTTCGTTGCAAAACGAAAATACAGCCGAACCATATTCCAGTCCAATCAGAGAGTGCTGCAAGCACCTCTACCGGTTTCGAAACTTATTAGTCTCTCATCAGGAGGCACATATGCTGCTCTCCCTGATCCAACCAAAACAAACCCCAGCGTGCAGTCCCGAATTGCAACGAACGAAATGGCATAGATGCCCTAGCGGCAACTGCTAGCAAAAGACTAAGTTTTCACTCTAATGGCATATAACATATCCCACCAGAATGAAAACAATGGGAACCTTCTCTGGTTACACCTCCGAGGCTTCTACAATTTGCAAGCCATACGGATGCTGAGACTAAGGAAGATGAGGGAATTCTACAATTTACAATTCACGTCACATCTGCTCAGCGCGGTAAAGTTCCAACGAGACTGGTTCCCTTCATACTCCACACAGAGTAAATGAATGATTTACTCTGTGTGGAGTATGAAGGGAACCAGTCTCGTTGGAACTTTACCGCGCTGAGCAGATGTGACGTGAATTGTAAATTGTAGAATTCCCTCATCTTCCTTAGTCTCAGCATCCGTATGGCTTGCAAATTGTAGAAGCCTCGGAGGTGTAACCAGAGAAGGTTCCCATTGTTTTCATTCTGGTGGGATATGTTATATGCCATTAGAGTGAAAACTTAGTCTTTTGCTAGCAGTTGCCGCTAGGGCATCTATGCCATTTCGTTCGTTGCAATTCGGGACTGCACGCTGGGGTTTGTTTTGGTTGGATCAGGGAGAGCAGCATATGTGCCTCCTGATGAGAGACTAATAAGTTTCGAAACCGGTAGAGGTGCTTGCAGCACTCTCTGATTGGACTGGAATATGGTTCGGCTGTATTTTCGTTTTGCAACGAAATTGAAAATGGTTATTCATTTTTGATTTACATTTACTCTGTGTGGAGTATGAAGGGAACCAGTCTCGTTGGAACTTTACCGCGCTGAGCAGATGTGACGTGAATTGTAAATTGTAGAATTCCCTCATCTTCCTTAGTCTCAGCATCCGTATGGCTTGCAAATTGTAGAAGCCTCGGAGGTGTAACCAGAGAAGGTTCCCATTGTTTTCATTCTGGTGGGATATGTTATATGCCATTAGAGTGAAAACTTAGTCTTTTGCTAGCAGTTGCCGCTAGGGCATCTATGCCATTTCGTTCGTTGCAATTCGGGACTGCACGCTGGGGTTTGTTTTGGTTGGATCAGGGAGAGCAGCATATGTGCCTCCTGATGAGAGACTAATAAGTTTCGAAACCGGTAGAGGTGCTTGCAGCACTCTCTGATTGGACTGGAATATGGTTCGGCTGTATTTTCGTTTTGCAACGAAATTGAAAATGGTTATTCATTTTTGATTTACATTTACTCTGTGTGGAGTATGAAGGGAACCAGTCTCGTTGGAACTTTACCGCGCTGAGCAGATGTGACGTGAATTGTAAATTGTAGAATTCCCTCATCTTCCTTAGTCTCAGCATCCGTATTGCTTGCAAATTGTAGAAGCCTCGGAGGTGTAACCAGAGAAGGTTCCCATTGTTTTCATTCTGGTGGGATATGTTATATGCCATTAGAGTGAAAACTTAGTCTTTTGCTAGCAGTTGCCGCTAGGGCATCTATGCCATTTCGTTCGTTGCAATTCGGGACTGCACGCTGGGGTTTGTTTTGGTTGGATCAGGGAGAGCAGCATATGTGCCTCCTGATGAGAGACTAATAAGTTTCGAAACCGGTAGAGGTGCTTGCAGCACTCTCTGATTGGACTGGAATATGGTTCGGCTGTATTTTCGTTTTGCAACGAAATTGAAAATGGTTATTCATTTTTGATTTACATTTACTCTGTGTGGAGTATGAAGGGAACCAGTCTCGTTGGAACTTTACCGCGCTGAGCAGATGTGACGTGAATTGTAAATTGTAGAATTCCCTCATCTTCCTTAGTCTCAGCATCCGTATGGCTTGCAAATTGTAGAAGCCTCGGAGGTGTAACCAGAGAAGGTTCCCATTGTTTTCATTCTGGTGGGATATGTTATATGCCATTAGAGTGAAAACTTAGTCTTTTGCTAGCAGTTGCCGCTAGGGCATCTATGCCATTTCGTTCGTTGCAATTCGGGACTGCACGCTGGGGTTTGTTTTGGTTGGATCAGGGAGAGCAGCATATGTGCCTCCTGATGAGAGACTAATAAGTTTCGAAACCGGTAGAGGTGCTTGCAGCACTCTCTGATTGGACTGGAATATGGTTCGGCTGTATTTTCGTTTTGCAACGAAATTGAAAATGGTTATTCATTTTTGATTTACATTTACTCTGTGTGGAGTATGAAGGGAACCAGTCTCGTTGGAACTTTACCGCGCTGAGCAGATGTGACGTGAATTGTAAATTGTAGAATTCCCTCATCTTCCTTAGTCTCAGCATCCGTATGGCTTGCAAATTGTAGAAGCCTCGGAGGTGTAACCAGAGAAGGTTCCCATTGTTTTCATTCTGGTGGGATATGTTATATGCCATTAGAGTGAAAACTTAGTCTTTTGCTAGCAGTTGCCGCTAGGGCATCTATGCCATTTCGTTCGTTGCAATTCGGGACTGCACGCTGGGGTTTGTTTTGGTTGGATCAGGGAGAGCAGCATATGTGCCTCCTGATGAGAGACTAATAAGTTTCGAAACCGGTAGAGGTGCTTGCAGCACTATCTGATTGGACTGGAATATGGTTCGGCTGTATTTTCGTTTTGCAACGAAATTGAAAATGGTTATTCATTTTTGATTTACATTTACTCTGTGTGGAGTATGAAGGGAACCAGTCTCGTTGGAACTTTACCGCGCTGAGCAGATGTGACGTGAATTGTAAATTGTAGAATTCCCTCATCTTCCTTAGTCTCAGCATCCGTATGGCTTGCAAATTGTAGAAGCCTCGGAGGTGTAACCAGAGAAGGTTCCCATTGTTTTCATTCTGGTGGGATATGTTATATGCCATTAGAGTGAAAACTTAGTCTTTTGCTAGCAGTTGCCGCTAGGGCATCTATGCCATTTCGTTCGTTGCAATTCGGGACTGCACGCTGGGGTTTGTTTTGGTTGGATCAGGGAGAGCAGCATATGTGCCTCCTGATGAGAGACTAATAAGTTTCGAAACCGGTAGAGGTGCTTGCAGCACTCTCTGATTGGACTGGAATATGGTTCGGCTGTATTTTCGTTTTGCAACGAAATTGAAAATGGTTATTCATTTTTGAAATATTAAATACTTCTCCAAACAATACATATACAGGGTGGGCCAAAGAAAAGAGTTCACCTCGATATTTGGCAATAGTTATTAAATTTTAAGGAAATGCCGAAACGAGTCGATTTTTGTTCTAAGGGGGACACATTTTTAGGATACATATATCTGTCTTGTGTCAACCCCCTCCCTTCCACGTCCCCAACACTTAATTTTTAAATAGGGTATAGGGATCGTGTGGTAGCTCATTTGAAAGTATATTCAATGATCTATTCAGTAGTATAAACATTATCATAATAATTTATACAGGGTGTCCAAATTTTTTTTTAAGACAAAAAAAGGAAAATGTATGTAATTGATTTTATTTAAAATACATTTTACTGTTATCAGAAGATAGAAAAAAATGTTTATTTTACAAATAAATATTACTTTTCGCTTAAATTCAATGTTCAAGGCAGCTCCCGCCATCCACCTGCCTCTTGGAAGATTGAACATTTAATTTGGCGAAAAGCAATGTTTATTTGTAAAGTAAACATTTATTTTTGTTTTCTGACAACAGTAAGATGTATTTTAAATAAAATAAATTAAATAGATTCTTCTTTTTTTTGTCAATTATTAATTTAATTAAAAAAAAAAATTTAACACCTTGTATAAATAATTATGATAATGTCCATATTACTGAATAGAGAATTGAATATCCTTTCAAATGAACTACCACACGACCCCTATTCCATATTTATAAATAAGGTGTTGGGGACGTGTAAGGGAGGGGGTTGTCAAATGACAGATATATGTATCGTAAAAATGTGTCCCCCTTAGAACAAAAATCGAACTGTTTCGGCATTTCCTTAAAATTTAATAACTACTGCTAAATATTTGGCCCACTCTGTATATATTGTTAGAATTCTTTGGTAACTAATAAAACAGAAAATATTGTCATGAAATATTTTAGATTTTTCGACTTTTGCTCATTTAGCATATTTATATTCTAATTATTATTAGCATATTTATTTCAAAAATTTGTTCATTTGTCTTCTTCTGCCCTTATGTTTCATTTAGGTTTGTAAATTAGTAGAGATATTGCCAACTCCGATGGCACAGCACAAAAACCGAAATCTGAGCTAACTTGGGAAGTCACGCCTTAGCATTCAATAATTTTATATTTAAAGATTTTGGTTGAAAATAGACGAAAACAAACGTAGTGTTATTGAAGAGTTCTAGTTTTCAATTTTACTTCTTTGGAAAACTTCTATTACTCTGTTTTTCTACCTATTTTTTGGTCTACCTTTCCTTCTCTTTTGTATTACCTTTCTTGAGAGTACTATTATCGGCATAGGTACTTCTTTCCCTATTCTTTTTATGTATCCTGTATATCGTAGTCTCTGCACTTTTAGTACAGATGTTATTTTATTACACAAAATAATGTTTCTCTAATATTGTAAGATATGAGTTTATACTGAGTTTAATAAACTTGTATGTGAATATTGTCATACTGCTTAACGTTTATCTCCATACGAGTAAATCAAGTAGATATTTAGTTCTTATCTTCATTTCTTGTCTGGACCATATATTTCTTTATTTTACTTTATCATTTTGGTAAGCACTTAGAATATGGTCCATGCCATTTCAAATATTGCATGTTTTTTACTTGTTGACTCGATTTTAGTAATGGTATTCTATCCTGCTTCGTAGTGCCGTGAAGTCGTAATAGTATTCTGTCCTGCTTCGTGTTTCGTATATTGTTGTCTTAGATATTTATTTAGGCCTAACATATACATGTTGTAGCAAAACAATGAGTCACCGGCCGCAAGACGTAAGCCGAGAAAAGTCTAGATCGAAGCACGCTATACGTGGAACCGATGCGCGGTTGTTGGAAGGTCACACGATAGTCGGAGAGCTGGCTTAGCCCGGAATGATCGAGAATAACGACTAGGATATATAAGGCATAATTTTTGTAAATAGAGTTTAGTCTTAAGCTAAAGTTTGTAAAGTAAACTTGTATAAATAAATAACAAAGTCGTAAATAAATACCCGAACGCTCGTTTTTGTTACAGTGGTGTTAACGGTGTGGAGTGTAAATAAATGAAAAGTGAAAAAAAAGACTTTTGAACTTTATTCGTCGGGAATAATTGAAGTGCGTTGATTGTTCGGTATTCGGAAAGACTTAAGACATTTTGAAAAGTACGTGTGTGCCGACCAAAGATGTTGCTACAAGAACTGACCATAAAACAGCTCCGTGAACAATTAGAAGAGTACGAATTAGACAGCAGTGGGTGCAAGATAGTCCTACAAGCACGACTCAAGGATGTCCTCACGAAGAACGGAGATGGCCCAGAGACGTTCCACTTCCAGTCAGCAGAACAAGTAATCTTATCGAAATTAAAAACTGTTTCTGAAACGATCGATGAAACTTGTAGAAAAAGCGACGATAAATTCGAAAATGTTGCTAAAAGATTCGATGAGACTTCTCAAATAATTAAAGACGTATGTAGTCAAAACAATGAGAAATTCGAAAGTGTTTCTCAAAAGATTGATGAAACTTTTAAAGAGGTCTGTAGGCAAAACAACGAAAAACTTGAAGAAGTTTGTAAACAGAACAATGAGAAATTTGAAGAAGTTTCTAGAACATTCGATAAGATACAGAAAAGTGTAGACGACAATAAAGAGATGTTAGAAGAGAAGATCAAACAACTAGAGACTATGGTAACCAATACGAAAGTTCTACCTTCAATTAATGCAGTAGTTTTGGCCGTAGAAGAGAAGATCAAAGAATTAGAGAGCATGATAACCGATACAAAAGTGCAACCGTCAGTTAATGCAGTAGCTTTAGATCCTGTAGTGAAAGATGAACTACCGAGAGACGAAATGTCGCATAATATGAGATTCAAATTACCACCATTTGATGGAAAGTCCTCTTGGTCCATATACCTTAGACAATTCGAAGCTATTGCGACCGCCAATCATTGGACCGAACAGGAAAAGGCTGTTTCCTTGACTGCTGCTTTACGAGGTGATGCTGCAGATATATTAACGTCAATTCCCAAGGGTCAAGAAAATTGTTACCAGACCTTGTTCACTCGTCTAGAAAAACGCTATGGAGATGCCCATCTACAACAAGTATACAAAGCACAACTGCGAAGTAGAAGTCAACGAGCAAGTGAGAATCTGCAAGAATTTGAAGCAGATGTGGCTCGTGTGGTGCGGTTGGCTTATCCAGAGGTGCCAGACAGCGTTTTAGAAGAAATTGCAGTAGATACCTTCGTCAATGGGCTGAAAGATAATGAACTACAGAAAGCTTTACGACTAGCAAGACCGAAAGTTTTAGATGAAGCACTTGCTATTGCCTTGGAACACGAAGCAGCTAGCCAAGCTTCACGAAACAATCGAGTAATAATCGTGGAAAAAGGCAATAAGAGAAAAGATGAACGTTTGGTGGAAATGGTACGGAGGGTGATTCGTGACACGATGCCGAAGAGACGCATGAAGAGGGCTGGAAGAGTTGGTGCAAATACAGATGCTTCCTCGATACGGCCATGCGGTGAAAGTTGTAATCACCGGCTTAAAGCAGGTGAACAGCTTTGCCCTGTGAGACGAACTACCGTCGTTAATGAGAAATGGCAGCCCCAACAGTTACAAGACGCCCAAGAAGACGATCCATGTATAAAAAGAGTTTTGGATTGGATGCGGCAAGGTGAGAGACCTAGTTGGCAAAACATTAGTGCATGTAGTCCGGAAGTCAAGGCCTACTGGAGCCAATGGAATTGCCTGGTACTAAAAGATGATCTTCTGTACAGAACCTTTGAGAACGATGATGGTACAGAATCGAAGCTTCAGTTGATTGTACCTAAAAGTAAAGTGTCAGAAGTATTGCGTCAGTTGCATGACGGTACATCAGGTGGACACTTTGGTATTACGAAGACTCTGCAAAAGGTTCGAGAACGGTTCTATTGGGTGAACTGTAAAGATGATGTAAGAAGATGGTGCCGGAAATGTGAACTGTGAGCATCCGGTCATGGTCCAGTTGGTAAAAAGAGAGCACCCATGAGACAGTACAATGTTGGCAGTCCTATGGAAAGAGTAGCAATCGACATTGCAGGTCCATTTCCAGAAACCGATGCTGGAAATAAATACATCCTGGTAGCCATGGATTATTTTACGAAATGGACCGAGGCCTATGCATTACCGAATCAAGAAGCTGCTACCGTTGCAGAGGTACTTGTTAGAGAATTCTTCAGCCGATTTGGTGTTCCCTTGGAGATCCACTCCGACCAAGGGCGAAACTTTGAGTCAGCTCTTTTCCAAAACGTTTGTAAATTGATTGGTGCCAATAAGACCAGAACAACACCCCTGCATCCTCAATCAGATGGAATGGTCGAGAGGATGAACCGAACGATGGGTAAACACTTGTCCAAAGTTGTGTCTGAACATCAGCGAGATTAGGACCAACACATTCATTTATTCCTGATGGCATACCGCTCGGCCGTAAATGAAACTACAGGTCAAACACCAACCTGCCTGATGTTGGGTCGTGAAGTTCGTTTGCCCTGCGACCTAGAGCTTGGCTGCAGACCTTCCGAGGAACATGTTGCAGGCGAAGAATACGTCGACCGCCTGAAGTTACGAATGAACAACATTCATGAATTTGCCCGACAACACATCCAGATAGCCAGTGACAGAATGAAAGATCAATATGATTCTCGATGCAAGAATGAAAGCTTCGAAGTAGGTCATCTTGTCTGGCTTTATAATCCACAACGTCGTCGCGGCTTGTTTCCTAAACTGCAAAGACAATGGGAAGGTCCGTATGAAGTTAAGAAGAAAATAAATGACGTAATATACAGAATTAAGAAGTTGCCAAACGGTAAACCAAAAGTTATTCACATAAATCGTCTTGCACCATATGCTGGCTCAAATGAAACAAAAGAAGCCCGAGTCCTCCAACAGGAGATGAAAGACGCCACACAGCCAAGTTTTAATCAATTTATGTCAAATTACGCAGCGAGAAAGAGTGCTAGATTCGGCGTGACCACAGAAGTTCAGCAAGATCTCTTTGGTGTCCCAGAAAACGTCTCTCTAGCCCACTGTGTTGCCCAAGACCTCGACATGACTAAAGGAATCTCGTCCGTATTCAATAGAAAGTTCGGCCGCCTGGACGAGTTAAGAAATCAACAACCTAAAATTGGAAGAGTACTGAGATTGGAAGATGGTCCTCGATCTTTGCTGTATATGGTGACCAGGAAGTCTTATACGGACACGCCAAGCTACGAGAACATATGGCGTGCTCTAACTAATTTGAAGAAAATCGTGTGTAATTATGACATCAAAGATTTGGCTTTACCAAAAATAGGCCATGCAGTAGAAAATCTGGATTGGAAGATTGTGAGAAGTATGCTTGAAGTGGTCTTCAGAGAAACTGGCGTACGAATTACTGTGTGTTGCATGAACCCGAAGATGTCGGATCCTTCAAAGACAGTAGACTGTTATTTCTTCTTGAAGGGTGTATGCAAAGCTGGAGCAAAGTCGTGTAGATTCCGCCATCCTGGGCCTTCAACTAGAGTTGCTGATCGGGACGCTCAGATCTTAAGAGGGGAGCAATGTAGCAAAACAATGAGTCACCGGCCGCAAGACGTAAGCCGAGAAAAGTCTAGATCGAAGCACGCTATACGTGGAACCGATGCGCGGTTGTTGGAAGGTCACACGATAGTCGTAGAGCTGGCTTAGCCCGGAATGATCGAGAATAACGACTAGGATATATAAGGCATAATTTTTGTAAATAGAGTTTAATCTTAAGCTAAAGTTTGTAAAGTAAACTTGTATAAATAAATAATAAAGTCGTAAATAAATACCCGAACGCTCGTTTTTGTTACAATATATATAGTCGGTTCGCTAAACTCAGACGCAACTGGCTAGATATTTTAGTCGATAATTTTTTTAAAGATAAAAAAGGGGGTTCAAGGCAGGTTTTGTTTATATTCGATTCAGAGTTGGACTACCATCTCTATATAGTAACTAATTCAGCATCCTTATGCATCATCAGTGAAGATTATGCAGTCACAACTCTGAAGGGAATACAAACATTCTGCCTCTTTTAAAGCAAACCATCGCGATGCGATGAACCCGCCTTTTGAGACGCAATACAGCGACATCTCTCGTATTACGAGGAAAACGAAAAGCCCTAGATACAAAGTTTACTACTTTTTAAACAATTAGAATAATTGAAATAAAAATATAATAAACAATATTTTAAATCCAAGACTTTTCGTTAATAAACTGCTTTCTGGCTGCATCCCATATCTCCGGATTTTACAATATATAATCACATAGAGACGACGAAATAGGAGAAAGCAAATAGAGGACACTTAGGCCACGCATTTACCTTCTATTCGTCTAGGAAAAGGACCGAAAGACAGTTTCTAAATACTCACAAATTGAGTAAAAATGAAAAAGATAAAAAAGGGTTCAAGGCAGGTTTTGTTTATGTTCGATTTAGAGTTGGACTACCATCTCCATATAGTAACTATTTCAGCATCCTTATGCATCATCAGTGAAGATTATGCAGTCACAACTCTGAAGGGAATACAAACATTCTGCCTCTTTTAAAGCAAACCATCGCGATGCGATGAACCCGCCTTTTGAGACGCAATACAGCGACATCTCTCGTATTACGAGGAAAACGAAAAGCCCTAGATACAAAGTTTACTACTTTTTAAACAATTAGAATAATTGAAATAAAAATATAATAAACTATATTTTAAATCCAAGACTTTTCGTTAATAAACTGCTTTCTGGCTGCATCCCATATCTCCGGATTTTACAATATATAATTACATAGAGACGACGAAATAGGAGAAAGCAAATAGAGGACACTTAGGCCACGCATTTACCTTCTCCTCGTCTAGGAAAAGGACCGAAAGACAGTTTCTAAATACTCACAAATTGAGTAAAAATGAAAAAGATAAAAAAGGGTTCAAGGCAGGTTTTGTTTATATTCGATTCAGAGTTGGACTACCATCTCCATATAGTAACTATTTCAGCATCCTTATGCATCATCAGTGAAGATTATGCAGTCACAACTCTGAAGGGAATACAAACATTCTGCCTCTTTTAAAGCAAACCATCGCGATGCGATGAACCCGCCTTTTGAGACGCAATACAGCGACATCTCTCGTATTACGAGGAAAACGAAAAGCCCTAGATACAAAGTTTACTACTTTTTAAACAATTAGAATAATTGAAATAAAAATATAATAAACAATATTTTAAATCCAAGACTTTTCTTTAATAAACTGCTTTCTGGCTGCATCCCATATCTCCGGATTTTACAATATATAATTACATAGAGACGACGAAATAGGAGAAAGCAAATAGAGGACACTTAGGCCACGCATTTACCTTCTCCTCGTCTAGGAAAAGGACCGAAAGACAGTTTCTAAATACTCACAAATTGAGTAAAAATGAAAAAGATAAAAAAGGGTTCAAGGCAGGTTTTGTTTATATTCGATTCAGAGTTGGACTACCATCTCCATATAGTAACTATTTCAGCATCCTTATGCATCATCAGTGAAGATTATGCAGTCACAACTCTGAAGGGAATACAAACATTCTGCCTCTTTTAAAGCAAACCATCGCGATGCGATGAACCCGCCTTTTGAGACGCAATACAGCGACATCTCTCGTATTACGAGGAAAACGAAAAGCCCTAGATACAAAGTTTACTACTTTTTAAACAATTAGAATAATTGAAATAAAAATATAATAAACTATATTTTAAATCCAAGACTTTTCGTTAATAAACTGCTTTCTGGCTGCATCCCATATCTCCCTTCCCTTGTGATTCCCTTCAGAGTTGTGACTGCATAATCTTCACTGATGATGCATAAGGATGCTGAAATAGTTACTATATGGAGATGGTAGTCCAACTCTGAATCGAATATAAACAAAACCTGCCTTGAACCCTTTTTTATCTTTTTCATTTTTACTCAATTTGTGAGTATTTAGAAACTGTCTTTCGGTCCTTTTCCTAGACGAAGAGAAGGTAAATGCGTGGCCTAAGTGTCCTCTATTTGCTTTCTGCTATTTCGTCGTCTCTATGTGATTATATATTGTAAAATCCGGAGATATGGGATGCAGCCAGAAAGCAGTTTATTAACGAAAAGTCTTGGATTTAAAATATTGTTTATTATATTTTTATTTCAATTATTCTAATTGTTTAAAAAGTAGTAAACTTTGTATCTAGGGCTTTTCGTTTTCCTCGTGATATTTTTTTTGTTTTTTGCCAATTTTGCAAAATTTGGCAAAATTACTAACTATTTAGTGATTATTGACTATTTAGTAATTATTTTTTGCCAATTTTACTAAAATTGGCACATCTACAGACTAAAATATCTAGAAAGTTGTGTCTGAGTTTAGCGAACAGACTATACCTAGACTTTAAACAAGCTTGCAATAGTATGAACAGAACACTGGAATATATTTAAAAACCGCAGTAGAAGTATATGGAGAACTGTGCAACCTCTATATGAGCTGAATTAATAGCGATAATGGAAGCACTAAAATATTTATCTAATATTAATCATTCAAAGTTTATAATTTATAGCGACAGTAAAAGTTCTCTAAGTAAAACTAGTGCTATAGGTTCTAAATCAAAAGTGAACTACATTGAATTATATATAATTAATAAAATTAAAGAACTTCAGCAAAAAGAAAAGTCTGTTAAATTAGCATGGATTAAAAGCCACTGTGGAATAACTGGAAATGAAATAGTAGATGAATTTGTTAAAAACGCGGTGACACAAGGAGTATTAACACATTATCTTTGTACGTCTAGAGATATTGAATCAGATTTATTCAAAAAGAGCTTAAGAATAAATGAAAAGGAAGGTATAGTGATGAGAACATAAATACAGGAATCCATACAGATCAATCAGAAACTACATTTGGATTTCTAAAATGGAGTCGATAAATGATATGACAAAAATTATATGCAGAATGGGATTTAACCACTGGCTTACACCACCATATATATTTAAACTTAATATAGCTGATAGTCCACAATGTATTTGTGGTCAGTTGGGTAACCTTCAACATAAAATTTGACCTGTTCTCTTATTTCTAATAACGTTAACATGTTTTTAAATTCACTGTATTCTTTGATTGATGTCGACCATTCCATTAACTTATACTATTTATTAACATTAGAAAATAATGAGTTGGTATACCGAGTATTGTATAAACATATATTTTATATATTAAACTTAAATTGTAATTGTAAAATATAGAGTAAGTATTTCTTGTAAATTGTTATACGGGTGTCTGCGTAACTTGGAACCATATGGGAAACTTTTTTAATATCAATTTTACGAAAAAAAGTCATTCTTTATAAAGTGCTCTGCATAGTCTAAAACCTAAGATGCAATCATCAGATATCAAATTTTGTCAACAGTATACGAGGTATGTCAAAAAATATGAATTTCGCTCCAGAGCAAACTACCTTTATATCTCAAAATATCAAAAAATTTTATTATGAAAAGTTATTTGTAATTAAAAACCATATTCAAATATGCAATAACAGCCTTCTACTTGAAAAAAAAAATTTCTGAAATTTTCCTAAATTACTGATTCCGAACATCATTTTTATTTATTAGACATGTAATAACTCTTTTATTAATAATTTTAGGAAAAAAAGTTACTCTTCATAAAAATTTGTGCATGGTCTAAACCTCAAGATTCAACCATCAGTTATTCAAGTTTGTTAATTTTATACGAGGTGTGTCGAATAATATACATTTTCAATTTCTAAATTCTTTCTAAATTCATATTATTTGACACACCTCGTATAAAATTAACAAACTTGGATAACTGATGGTTGCATCTGGAGGTTTAGACCATACACAGATTTTTATGAAGAATAACTTTTTTTCGTAAAATTATTAATAAAAGAGTTATTACATGTCTAATTAATAAAAATGATGATCGGAATCGGTAATTTAGGAAAATTTCAGAAATTTTTTTTTCACGTAGAAGGCTGTTATTGCATATTTGAATATGGTTTTTAATTACAAATAACTTTTCATAATAAAATTTTTTGATTTTTGAAATATAAAGGTAGTTTGCTCTTGAGCAAAATTCATATTTTTTGACATACCTCGTATACTGTTGACAAAATTTGATATCTGATGATTGCATCTTAGGTTTTAGACTATGCAGAGTACTTTATAAAGAATGACTTTTTTTCGTAAAATTGATATTAAAAAAGTTTCCCATATGGTTCCAAGTTACGCAGACACCCTGTATATTAAAAGAAAAAATAATAGAAAAAAAAATATAATAATTAAAAAAATATAATAAAAAAATATGTAGATAAAAATGAATGACGAACTTGGACAGTCCATAGTAAAAAGCTTTCGAATGAAGTAGAGGGCTAAAGAAGAAAAGAAGAATGTTGCAGTTTTTACTGTGGAACTCTGAGAGATCCTTTAGAAAAAATAAATAAAAAAAAAATATAATATAAAAAATTATTAAAAAATAAATACAAAAATAAATATTTATTAGTAGAATTGTTTATTAGAGATTAATATTAGTATTAGTTTTAGGATAAGATACGAAAAAATGACTAATAACATAAAAACATAAAAAAAAGTAAAATTGGCGAATGGATTTAGTGTTCGCAGTCATATAAACCCAAATAAACAACAAATATATGAGGCAACAAAAAGTCAGGATATTCATATAGAGGCCGCTACTAACGTACTCAGACATGTTATGTTAACCATATAGATAAAAAACATTTCATTTCAATTCGAGCTACTACAAGTTTTCCTGACAAGAGTTGAATAACTCGAAACACGTGTAAAACACGTCCAATTGAAAAAAATTCCATCGCATACTTTCATTTTAACGTCTTAACGCTACATAAGAAGTGCAAAAGATAGTGTTTTGCAAGGGTAAACTGTAGTTATACAGGGTGTCCCGAAAAGATTGGTCATAAATTATACCACACATTCTGGGGTCAAAAAGAGTTCGGTTGAACCTAACTTACCTTAGTACAAATGTGCTCATAAAAAAGTTACAGCCCTTTGAAATTACAAAATGAAAATCGATTTTTTCAATATATCGAAAACTATTAGAGATTTTTATTGAAAATGGGCATGTATCATTCTTATGGCAGGAACATCTTAAAACAAAATTATAGTAAAATTTGTCCACCCCATAAAATTTTATCGGGGTTTTGTTCCATTAAACCCCCCCCTCCAAACTTTTGTGTACCTTTCAATTAATTCACTATTGTGGTACCATTAGTTAAACACAACGTTTTTAAAACTTTTTTGCCTCTTAGTATTTTTTAGATAAGCCAGTTTTTAGCGAGATGCGTTTTTTGTTTTAATATATTTATCTAAAAATTTTATGGGGGTTTTGTTGCTTTAAACACCCCAAATGTTTGTGTACTTTCCAATTACGCTATTATTGTGGTACCATTAGTTAAACACAGTGTTTTTAAAACTTTTTTGCCTCTTAGTCTTTTTTTGATAAATCCCCTTTTATTGAGATGTGGCTTCTTTTTCAAAATATACCTAAAAATGTAAGTTCTAAATAAATTTTCAGATTATTAGCAGGTGTCTATAATCATACTTAACCATATGTACAAATATGTGGTGGATTCGACAAATATTCAAAATATCTCGATAAAAACTGGCTTATCAAAAAAGTACTAGGAGGGAAAAAAGTTTTAGAAACATTGTGTTTAACTAATGGTGCCACAATAATAATTTAATTGGAACGTACATAAAAGTTTGGGGGATTTAAGGGAACAAACCCCCATAAAATTTTTATGGGGTGCACAAATTTCACTTTAATTTTTTTTAAGATATTGCTGCCATAAAAATTCCTCATGTCCATTTTCAATAAAAAATCTCTAAAGGTAGACTTCCGCACCAAGCGACCGAGACAGGAGACCGCGACAGGCGACAGATAGGCGAGGTCTCCCCACGACTGCTCTCAATGCAATTATATCAGGGTAGTTCTGCAGCCCGCGACCGAGACCAGCGACCAACTATCGTCTAATCGCGACCTATCTGTCGCCTGTCGCGGTCTCCTGTCTCGGTCGCTTGGTGCGGAAGTCTACCTTAAGAGTTTTCGATATATCAAAAAAAAGAATGTGTGTGTACTTTGTACGCACGTAAGAAGTTATACTTCTATTCTAATATAATTTCAACGAAATAAATATACCTACTTAACAGTTAAAATACAAAAAATTAACAATAATTACCAAAAATGAACCAAAACTTAACAATGCCAAATATTAAGAAAAAAAGAAAAAAATATGAATCGTCCGGGATTTGAACCTTAATCTCGTGATTTTTTGATCTCTGGTCCAATGCTCTACCAACAAGGCCATCAAGCCGCATGCAACTTACCTTTCAGATATACATAATTATACATCACGGTGACAAGTGAAATATAAAAATAGATGTTTTATTATTTTACGCCCAAGGAAGACAAATCCAAAGACACAAAATTATAATAAAAAAACCTTTTAAACCACCTTTTTCAAATTGCCCAAGTTGTATTATTAATATTAATGTTAATAAATGAAATATAAATATTTTGACGTTTCACAATTTGAAAATTCACTTTTAACTGCAATGCCTTAAAATTTTTAAAGCACTAGTGCCTTAAAGTAGCATTTTTAACGCTCCTATGGAGTCCTAAAAATTGCATTTTTAACACGTTTGTAGAAAAATATATTTAAAAACACTAATATATTCTTTCCACACCTTTTCTGGACTGATACATACATAAATTAAAACATTTTGAAGTATAACTTCAAAAATATAATATGAAAATTATTTAAAAAGGCAGTATAACTATTAACTAACCTTTGTTGTTTCTCTTCCCACAAATTTTAAAACGCAACAACCATACATAACCAAACCGTCAACCGTCCAAACCACAGCTGCGCTACAGCTGCCATATTGGATAATTTTTGACATGTCATTTGAACATCCAATCAGAACAAAGTTATATTGCGCATGCGCCGGGATCGTAGGTTTTTAACATATAAAAATTCACCTTCGTAGCTTGCGTAAAGCAGTATAACTTCAAAAAGTCGATTTTCATTTTGTAACTTCAAAGGGCTGTAACTTTTTTTGTGTGCACTATTTTATATAGGTAAGTGAGGTTCAATCAACCTATTTTATCCACAGAATCTGTAGTATAATTTATGACAATATTTTCGGGATACCCTGTATTTTTGGAATAAAAGGTTATTCCTAACAACTTCCAATAGCTTTATTGTTAAGGTACTCGGTTTATTGATAAGTTTTGGGGCGCTGGGTGCTCCATCCTCCTAATATACTTGGAATAATAGAATAGAGCACGATTTCCATTTTTATTGCATGTGGCCATACAATTGGAGGAAAAATTATATTTAAGAATATACAATGTTTTGATAATTAACATAAATATAAAATAGAAGGGAACTACAAAAATAGCTTGGTGTTAATAATAAAATAACGTAAACATTTCCAAAACATACAATTTCGGTTTTTATAGATTCCATATAATCCAAAATTGTTCAAAAATCCAATAATATTGATAACAAAAACACTACACAAAAATCGTTCAATGTTTGGATAATGTCTGTATGCATTACTTTTAATTTTAGGATTCCAAAATTGGAATATATCAAAAGATGTGGAGGTTCATGGAAAATAGAAACCCACCAGCTTTCGTAAAATCTTACGAGGATGGAGTACAGGTATGTCTATATTTAAAATGTCTATATTTAATAACTATAAACTAAATCAGAGCAGTAATTTGAACAGCTCTTATAGTGCAGTCACTGAAGGTTTTCACCTCCGATTTCGTTGAACCTCCATCGATTTTCATGAAAATTGGTGTGTAATTAGAGGATACCTCAAGGAACAAAGGTGACATGATGCCAATTTGCGCTTTTACCCTGGGGGTGGATGCCACCCCTTCTCGGGGGTGAAACTTATTTTATTAAAAATAATACCATAAGTCGATAGAGGGACAAATTATAAGCAAAATTTGTTATATAAAGTTATTAAAATAAATCAACACTTTTTGAGTTATTAAAGACCAAAGATTTTATTTTTTGGTAAAAAATGTATGTTTTAAATCGGTTTTTCACGTATAAATCAAAAACTATAAGCTTTTATAAAAAAGTTATTATTACTGAAATTGAAGATAATAAAAAATTGAATACACTCCTCACATAAAGAACTAAACTAATGTTAGTTCAAAGTGAGTTATGAGCAATTGAATGTGTATTTTTTTCGACGAGTACCAAAATCTAAGTATTCAAGCTTAAATAACGGGAAAACAATGCAATGTATAAAATATTCCTGCTAAACATTTGCCAAAGTACTTCAGAATACCTATTTAATGAGCTTCAGAACAAGGTAATAGCGTCAAAATTAAGCAAGTTATAATGAAAATAAAAGAACCGTTTCGAATTTTTTTGGGAAAAAGTGAAAATTAAAACATACGCCATTTCCACAAAAATTAAAATTTATAGTAATCCTTAAAAAAACTTATTTTTATTAGCATAAGTAATGTTTTCGATAATTTTGACCGGTTTAGAATGCACATTTTTGAAAAAAAAAATTTAAAAAATCATGATTTTTAAAATTATTGTAATTCTCATATTCTTTTGATAATAACTCCAAAAATACTCAATATCCGCAACAAATTATATATAACCAAATTTTTGATTTTTCTATACCAAATATTTTACCTGTTTTACTATTTCTATAGGGTAAAAAATAACCGAGATAGAAACGTTTAAATCTTAAATTTTCCTGTGGGAACCGTGCAACCGGGGTCATTGAACCTTTATTTTTTTAAAAAGTAAGGGGTTTAAAAGATTAGGTTCAACGTGCTTAAATAGCACTTGGAATTAACTTTCTAACAGTTTTTAGATGAATCTGTTATCGTAAACAGAACGGAGTTATTAAAAAAAACAATAACATTTTTTGGAAAAATTTTTAAAAGATAAATTTTGAAAAAATTTTGGTGCATAAATTTTAACGCTATCAACATATTCGGGGGCTCATTAAATAGATATTTTTAAGTACTTTGACAAATGTTTAATAAGTTTATGTTATAAAATTCGTCAATTTCCCATTATTTCAGCTTGAATATTTAGAGTTTTTTACTCGCCGAAAAAAAATATATTCAATTACCTATAACTCACTTTTAGTTAAGATAAAAAGGTTTTTGTAGTAAGCGGTTTATTTCATTTTTTATTAGCTTCAATTTTGATAATTATAACTTTTTTGTAAAAACTTACACTTTTTGAGTTATTGATGAAAAATTGGTTAAAAACATGCATTTTTCTCAAGAAAAATTAAAATCTTTGATCTTTAATAACTCAAAAAGTTTTGATTTATTTTAATAACTTTATATAACAAATTTTGCTTGAAATTTGTCCCTCTATCGAAATATGGGGTTATTTTTAATAAAATAATTTTCACCTCCGAGAAGGGGTGATATCCACCCCTAGGGTAAAAGCGCAAGTTGGCACCATGTCACCTTTGTTCCTTGAGATATCCTCTAACCACTCACCAATTTTCATGCAAATCGATGGAGGTTCAACGAAATCGGAGGTAATAGCTCATATCCACCTTCAGTGACTCCACTATTAGAATTATATGTAGAGCTGCTTCTTCTTATAAAGATTAAATACAATATTATTGAAATACTGTTTTATAAACATTTTTAAAAAATGAACAAATTATAGCATAGCAAATATTGAAATTATTAACTGATATGTTTATATGGTATTAACCATAGTTTGGTTGTAATGACAATTTACGGTTATTAGACATTTACTACGGTTGTCTAGTTCGACTGTGGTGGGGGAGACTTAAATGTTTGACTTACGTCACAAGAGTACACAATACACACGCCCATACTTTTAAATGATTTCCGATCATTGAATGTGTATTATTGTGTATGTATGTGTATTATTTGTGGTATTATTTATCTTTTATATCCTAATAGTTAACTTTATATTTTTGTATTTGAAATTTTAGTGTTGTTTCCCGTAAAAACTTATTTTGAATTATCCTTGAAAAGTTATTTATTATTATAATTGTACATCGTACCTCTTGTAGAAGCTTAAATAAGAATATATATTTGTAAGGTAGGTTAAAACGTTTAAATTTCATTATGTAGGCCCTTGTACCTTAAATAATAATATTTTTGATGAAATTTTAGAATGCCAGATTCACTATAAGCGACAAATCTTCAGTGTAGAATGGAGATTGAAGTTCTATATTTCTGTAAATCTTACATTAACCGTTAGATAAACAAGAACAATAAATTGGTCTTGATTAATTTTAAGTACCAATAGACCAGGGCGCATATGTAAAAATATTAGTACATTTGGACGTTGAGAGGTGACTCAAATTTTTTTTGCAGAAATTGCTTAAAAATAAAGATCGGTTCAATAGATTTTGCAAAATAAATTTCGCAATCCAGCTTTCGCAAAAAAAAATTCATTTTTTCAAAATGTTACAGAACTGAAAATAAAGCAGATAGCAAGTTGATTTTTTTTTTATTATAGAAATGCACTGTACCTTTCATTTGCAATTTTGCAGAATTAAAATCGATTAACACCACGGCGTCAGGAATTTTATTAAATAAACATTAATTATTGGTGCTACGCGCAGGACAGCGGATAGTTTGCTCTGATTGGTCATTCCAATGGCCTTTGATAATGATTGATACATTTTAATTTTTATTACATTTCGATGTAAATAAATAAATTTGTTTATTGCAAAATAAAAACACATACTCTATCCTTTGAAATAACACTTTTATTAGCAAAAACTTTCTTTGTTCATATATTTTAACTTAGAGAATAAAAGTTTATTATTTTTAAATATATGCAATTGTTTAAACAATATTTCACAAACAATAATAAAATTAGTTTGATTGTTGTGGAATTAAAATATTAAAATACAACAAAATATAGAGTAAGAAAATAATATATTAGATAAAGATTGGAAGAAATTTTGGTGGAAATCAACTTGTGTGAATCGAACACCGCTGTCCTGCGCGTAGCACCAAAAATTAATGTTTATTTAAAAAATTTCCTGACGCCGTGGTAATTAATCGATTTTAATTTTGCAAATTGCAAATGAAAGGTACAGTACACTTTTATAAGCAAAAAAATTTCAACTAGCCATCTGCTTTATTTTCGGTCCTGTAACATTTTGAAAAAATAATTTTTTTTTGCAAAAGCTGGATTGCGAAATTTATTTTGCGAAATCTATTGAACCGATCTTAATAAAATTTACAGTATTGTTTTACTATATCATAAAGTTTTTCTGGGTGAAATATGAAGGTCCTAAGTGTAGCATAAATGGTTGAGAAACGTAAAATGCCAATACTTGATTTTGTATGTTTTTTTCGCAATTATTGCTATTTTGCAACTAGGGTGACTACTTTTTAAATTTTTAACCAATTCTATATTGTAGGAAATTTAATTACGCAACTTTTATGTTAGTACAACTTTTCTCGGAAATAAATACTTTTAAAGTTATAATCAAGAAACGAAGAATAAAATCGAATTTTTCCTTCATTTTTTGCCATTTTGATTATTTAAACAATGTTCCGGACCTTTTTGAGAGGGAGGATAACTCAAATATTATTATTTGATTTATTTTCAAGCAATTTCTGCAAAAAAATTTGAGTCGCCTCTCAACGTCCATCTCAAAACAGATGCGCCCTGGACTACAAACCACCCAAATATCAACAGTTCTTCATACCTAATTAGGTATTATAATCCACTAACATCTTTATTTCATAACTATTTTTACTATTTTGCATATATCAAAGACATAAAAATACCGATTAATCATATTACGATTCATATTACTGTAATCTCTTGACGTAATCGCGGGTTTAATGTTCATTGGTTAGTCGATGTAGGCAACCGTAGTAAATGTCTAAGAACCGTGATGACAATTATTACATTTTTACCTCAAAAATACTTGACGTTTCTATTTCCACTCCGGAAGTCGTTTTTATTTCTTATGATCAAAATTAACGCACCACCTTAAAAATGGGACTTTTTTGATGTCTCGTATTTCCTAAACCTGTCGGCCGATTTGAGTGATTTTTTTAGTAGTTTATTGCTTTGTTCTTCAGGAATATTGATGTAATAATATTATTGCTAAACAGGTAAGTGTCATTGTATACCGGGTGCAAAAATGATAGTGTGTTTTTTCTTCAAAGTTTGGAACACCTTGTGGAATATTCTAGCGTATATAAAATATTGTAATTAAAACTCAACTATAGTCTTAGGCTTTCTTAACAATTTACTTTTTGATTCATTCGCTTATACAGGGTGTCCAGAAACTCTACCGACAAACGAAGACAGGAGATTTTTTAGATAATTTTAAGATAATTTAATCCAATTCACCTAGTCCGAAAATGCTTCCTAAGGGAGCTGGAGCTCTTTGAAGATGGCGTCATGTAATTAGTTTTTCTTAAATAACTCCAGAACGCTTCTATTTAGAAGAACGAAAATTGGTATGCATATTTACTTTCCAGAAATAAATCCATTCCATCTATTATGAATTTCTAGTACCGGTCATAGGCGTCCGTTTTGGGTAGGGCAACGGTTATTTTATCGCATAACTTTTTTGTCTTTAACTTTTAAGCATTTTTGTCACTGGTTTATTAAATTGTGAGGTATTCTAGTACTAAAAGGTACTATTGCTTTAAGTCGGTAGGACACACCGTTTTCTAGAAAAATGGATTTGAAAGTTTTTCGTTTTGGGAATTTGAAAAAAATGGAAAAAAATTTTCAAAAAAAAACGATGTATTTTACTAACTTAAAGCAAGAGTAACTTTTAGTACTCGAATACCTCATAATTTAATAATCTAATGTCAAAAATGCTTAAAAATTAAGGACAAAAAAGTTACGCTATAAAATAACTGTTGACCTACCCAAAACGGACGCCTATGACTGGTACTAGAAATTCGCAATTAATGAAATCGATTTATCTCTGGAATATAAATAAATGTACCAGTTTTCGTCTTTCTAAAAAGGTTTTTTTGGAAATTTTTTTTTTGAAATTTACAGAACGAAAAATTTTCAAATCGATTTTTCTAGAAAACGGTGTGTCCTACCGACTTAAAACAAGAGTAACTTTTATCACTAGAATACCTCACAATTTAATAATGAAGTGTCAAAAATGCTTAAAAATTAAAGACAAAAAAGTTATGCGATAAAATAACCGTTGCCCTGCCCAAAACGGACGCCTATGATCGGTACTAAAAATTCGCAAAAGATGAAATAGATTTATCTCTGGAAGATAAATACGCGTACCAGTTCTTGTTTTTCTAAATAGAAGCGTTCTGGAAGTATTTAAGAAAAACTCATTACAAGACGCCATCTTCAAAGAGCTTTAGCTCCCTTAGGAAGCATTTTCGGACTAAGTGAATAGGGTTAAATTGTCTTAGAATTATTTGCAGAATCTTCTGTCTTCGTTTGTCGGTAGAGTTTCTGGACACCCTGTATATGATAATAAAAAAGATAGATACTTTAACAACTAGCCATCTTGTTCATCAATACAGGGTGTTTCTAAATAAGTGAGACAAACTTCAACAAAGTAAGACTAAGAAGTAATTCGGCATGAAAAAATAATAACCTTTTGCTCTATAAACATAAATCTACAAATGCTCCGTTTCGGAGATACGGGATGTTGAATTTTTTCTTACAAACTGACGTTTTATTTATTGATCTAAAATCGGTTGAGATATGCAAATGAAATTTGGTAGGTTTTAAGAGGTAGTTATTGCTCATTTTTTACATGCAATTAAGAATTTTATATTCACCATTGGCGTGCATACGGGATGTATCTAAAATATTTATACCCGTATGCACGCCAATGGTGAGTATAAAATTTTTAATTGCATGTCAAAAATGCAACATAAGTACCTCTTAAAACCTACCAAATTTCATTTGCATATCGCAACTGGTTTTAGAGCAATAAATAAATCGTCAGTTTGTAAGAAAAAATTCAACATCCCGTATCTCGGAAACAAAGCATTTGTGGACCTATGTTTATAAAGCAAATGGTCATTATTTTTCCATGCAGAATTATCCCTTAGAGTTTGTCGCACTTATTTAGAAACACCCTGTATTGATGAATAACATGGCTAGTTGTTAAAGTACCTAACTTTTTCATTATCACACATAAGCGAATGAGTCAAAAAGCAAAATGTTAAGAAAGCCTAAGGCTATAGTTGAGTTTTAATTACAATATTTTATATACGCTAGAATATTCCACAGGGTGTTTCAAACTTTGAGAAAAAAACACACTATCATTTTTACACCCGGTATACAATGATACTTACCTGTTTAGCAATAATATTATTACATCGATATTCTTGAATAATAAATCTATAATATACTAAAAAAATTACTCAAATCGGATAACAGGTTTAGAAAATACGAGACATCAAAAATGTCCCATTTTTAAGGTGGTGCGTTAATTTTGATTCTTAGTGTATATTAAATTCTGTCTATTTGTGAAATAATTCTATTAGGGCAGTCAACGAGGGTATTTTGCTTCGAATTCCATCCTACTACCTACTTCGATTTACTTGATACTTTTACAGTAAGTAGGGAATAGCTCAAGAAACAAATTCTACCCTATGTCGATGTGCGCTTTTATCTTGGGGGTGGTTCCCACCCCTTCTCGGGGGTGAAAAATGTTTTGGGTAAAATAGCCACGAAATAGGCTAGATAACCTAATTTTAAGCAAAAACTGTTCTATAATTATTTTTTGAAAACTCATACTTTTTGAGTTATTCGTGGTTGAAAATTGGCCATTTTCATTGAAAAATTACACCTTTTCGGACGGATTTTTGCGAATACCTTAGAAACTAAGCATCTAACAAAAAAAAGATTTAATATACTTCTGCAGTTTATAAAAAAAAAACAAAGAGATTCGTTCCTTCATAAATCTTCTAGTTAAAATACAAAGAGGGATATGGTAGGTAAGAAGAGTTTGTTTTTTTGCTGCATGCTCAAATCGGTGCATTCAACTTGAAATAACAGAGAAACGGTCCATTTTAGGTGTATAATGATACTAATAACTTTTATAGTGCTTGAAAAGACCTTTAAAATGAGCAATACTAAATGTCGATTTCATTCAAACTAAGCGAGATATTCTGCAAAAAAATAAGATGAAATTATAGAGCGCACATTTAATTTTTTTTTTAAATCTTCCTTTTTCTCCATGTAACTCGAAAATGATAAGAGATACGAAAAAAGATACCAAACAAAAATGTAGGGTTTTTTCAGATACAATTTTTTTTTTCATTACTGTATCTCTTCATTCAAGTTACAAGGAGAAAGAGAAGATTTTTAAGAAAATTTAAAAATGCGCTTTATAGTTTGATCTTTTCTTTTTTCAAAAACCATTTATTTTAAACCCGTCCACCTTTTTGAACATAGAAATAATACTATAATAAAAGGTATTGTAGAAGGAAAACGATGCATTATATTTTGGTGGATGGGGGTTAAAATTATTTCTCATTTTTTCTTAAAATACATTAGTTATCAATTTTATTTGCAGCGTATATCGCTTAGTTTTAACGTAATGGACCTCAAATATAGCTCATTTTAAAGGTCTTTTCAAGTACTACAAAAGGTATTAGTGGCATTGTACACCTAAAATCGACCGTTTCACTGTTATTTCAAGTTGAATACACCATTTTAAGAATGGACCAAAAAACAAAATATTTTCACCTACCATATCTCTTTTTGTATTATAACTAGAAGATTTATTAAGGCAGGTGTCTCTTTGTTTTCTTGTAACTTACAAAAATGTTTGATGTAGTTTTTTTGGTTAGGTGCATAGTTTTTAAGGTATTCGCAAAAAAACGTTCGAAAAGGTGTTATGTTTCAATGAAAGTGGTTAGTCTTCAACCACGACTAAGTAACTCAAAAAGTATTGAGTTTTCAAAAAAAAAATCATAGGACAGTTTTTTCTTAGAATTAGGTTATCTAGCGAATTACGTGGTAATTTTAATCAAAAAAATTTCCACCCCTGAGACGAGGTGGGAACCACCCCCAAGATAAAAGCACACATCGGCATAGGATAGACTTTGAATTAGGAGATAAGTAGAAGCTAGGCCCAAAATTTCATTAAAATCAATTCGAAAATTCAATTTAATTATTTATTAAGATCATGGATTCAGCCGTTGATGTAATTGTGAATGAAATATCAATTATTAACATCCTAAGATATGCCGTCAAAAAGACGGTTTTTGACTACCAATATGGAAAATCCTCAAAGATTATTAGGTACTCTGTGATTAAAACCGATGATATTTTGCTCTAAATTAAAATGATAAAATAAATTATTCATTAAGTAATATAATTATTTGGATTATCGGCAGAGTTTTATTGACCCTATAAATAATATGGTTGCTGTTCAAAAGTTTAATGTTATATTTTCAGGGAATAAGATACAGAGTTGGGTAATCATTTTCCAATCTAGGGGTTTTTATGCATGTCACAAAACAAACCAAAATCATAATTTTAAATAGCTAGAAATTGTCGTACTAAAAATATGGTCTTCATTTTGCAAATAAAAGTATTCAAAAATTCAAGACTGATTAAGTTTATCAGTATTTTTTTTTTAATTCAATTCAGTTAAATACATATAATTTATATATAAGTTATATATTTTGTTTTTCAGAGGGTGTTAGAAGGCGACTACGCCTTTCTCATGGAATCAACTATGTTAGATTATGCAGTTCAAAGGGACTGCAACTTAACTCAAATAGGAGGTTTGTTGGACTCCAAAGGATATGGTATTGCTACCCCAAAGGGTAGTCCTTGGAGGGACAAAATATCGCTAGCTATTCTCGAACTTCAAGAGAAAGGTGTGATACAAATTTTGTATGACAAATGGTGGAAGAATACGGGAGACGTGTGCACCCGAGATGATAAGAGTAAAGAATCGAAAGCTAATGCCTTAGGTGTAGAGAATATAGGTAAATGCTGTTCATTAGTGATTGTATTTATTTAGGTTTTGTTCAAATTAGAACGACCGAACATTTAACACTATCAGAACGTTCGACGATGATTAAATGACCTTATAGTCTAGCAACCGGAAGGGTGGAGTATTTACTTTTATGTCCCCTCGGTATCTTGACGTTTTTTATGTTTTTGGTGCGGAGATTCGGTTTTTCGAGGCCTTATCATTCGCCTCCTTTATTCAACCTTTGAACGGCCTCCTTTATTCAGATGGACTTACCCAAATTTTTTTCATGTACTTTGACCCGTAGAATACGAATTTTTTGGGTAACAGTTGATCCGGATGTCGATAAGATTGTTATAGACAAAGAGTTTGAGGAATTACATAACAGCGATTTCTCGCAAAACACAACATTTTTTTGTATTTTTTGGGTCATTCTAAGCAAAAAATGTTCTGACAAGTTTTTTCGTAGGATGCATAGTTTTCGAGATAAACGCGGTTAAACTTAAAAAAAAATCGAAAATTTGCAATTTTTGAACCCGAATAACTTGATTTAAAAATAAAATAGCAATTCTGCTTCCCGCATTTGAAAGTTCAAGTCAAGTTATATCGGTTTTAATTATTTGCATTGCTAAAAATTTATTTTTTTATTGTTAAACAAAGCTATAAACACCTAGTGCGTGAGTGATATTTTCAATGATTTCTCATTTAAAATCGAACGAGTAGGTAGAGTAGGTACAAGTGCAAGCGAGGCAATATCTACGTAGCATGCGTTGAAACGCAGGTATTAGGCACGGGAAACACTGTGTGTTTATAGCTTTGTTTAACAATAAAAAAAATAAATTTTTAGCAATGCAAATAATCAAAACCGATATAATTTGACTTAAACTTTCAAATTCGGCAAGCAGAGTTGCTATTTTATTTTTAAATCAAAAGTTATTCGGGTTCAAAAATTGCAAATTTTCGATTTTTTTAAGTTTAACCGCGTTTATCTCGAAAACTATGCATCCTACGAATAAACTTGTAAGAAAATTTTTTGCTTAGAATGACCCAAAAAATACAAAAAAAAATTATTTTGCGAGAAATCGCTGTTTTATAATTCCTCATGTTCTTTGTTTATAACAATCTTATCGACATCCGGATCAACTGTTACCCAAAAAATTTGTGTTCTACGGGTCAAAATACATAGAAAAATTTGGGCAAGTCAGGGTACCCCCTCTGGCGACAAGACTATTATCTTGATATCGATCTATTGTTTCAATGGAAACGATATCGATAATATTGATACTGATTCGACTGGAGTATCGCAAAAAGTGCTATGTAAATGTAATATTCTAACCTAATGTGTATTGGCTATTGATTAAAAAACCGACTACCGGTTTTTGAAATAACCGGTTTTTGACTGGTTATAACCGTTAAACCATAAGTAAAAACACGGTATAATCGAAAACCGGTGTTTGTCAACAACCACCATCTTACTAGGTATCACACATAATAATTTTTAGTTATGAGAAGAATGCATTTTAGAGGAAAATGTAGAGATAAAATTCATATAACGCAAAAATAAATGTAGTCGTTTCATAAGGGGATAAAATATAAATTTAAATAAATAAATAAATAATGATGTCAAAACACATAATTTTAGATATATATTTTTATTTCGCTCCACAAGAAGATTTTGCTTTACCTCCTGTGTTGTTTACCTCATATTTTAGACTGCACGTACTTACTGTTTTATTACTTCATTCATTTGTATTTCTTTGTAATGATAGCTTAATTTAAATATCTATAAATAATTTTTGAATGGATGAAATAAAAATGCAACTTGCATACTGGATTTTCTTTATTTGTATGTAACGTGGAAATAGACAAACGTAAACTCGAAAATTACAGACCAATAAGCATGTTACCACATCTGTACAAACTGATTACAAAATAGCTACCAACAGACTATAGTCCAAGTAATGAAGCTTTAAATATGACAACACCTCGAAATTTTTACAGAATGGATCGATTTGCTTTAAAATTTAAGAATAAGTAGTGAATAGTCCAAGGATCAAAATCTATATGATGCCGAAAGGCGCTTTTACCATGGGGGTGGTTACCACCCCATCACGGGGGTGGAAATTTTTTATTATATTTTGACCGCAAAAGTTAGTAAAAACATTAATTCTAAGCAAAAAACGGTCCATAAATTTTTTTGATAAAATTAATAGTTTTCGATTTATTCGCTATCGAATGTGCTAGTTTTACATCGAAAAAATCAATGTTTTTAATAAGTTTTCTGCTAATAACTCCAAAAGTTTCGTTTAAAAAAAAAACAACTTTACTTAACAAAAATGTACCTTTTAAAAAAATTGACAAAACCGTTTTTTTTATTTTCTTTAAGAGCAATAGTAATCGAGCTATACTTTATTATATGTTAGCTCTTCTTCGTCAAATGCTAAATATTGTAGTTTCAAAGTCAAAAACGGTAAAATTGTGCATTTTTCGAGGATAACTTGTTTAAACTAATTTAAAGTATTTAAAAATATCTATCTCCAGAAATAAAAAAATAGTCCCTAGCTAAAAAATTAAGTGACTTATAGTGAAAAGAATGCCAGTCCCTATTTTTTTTTTTTTTTTTTTCAGCGAAAAAGTGATCAGAAGCAATCTCCTAATCACCACCCTAATTAAAATTAGTCATTGAACTTATTTGGTCTTCTTTATTTATGTATTATTAATACGTTCTAGAAGTTTCACCGGCTTAGAATGATTAGTTGTAAAAAAAATGGAGCTAAAAGCGAATAACGAATTTTTGTAGTTTGGAAAAAAATGGCTTTTTCTTCAGAATAGAAAGATTAGGATCAGAGATACGAAAAAATGTTTAAATATGAAACTGTAGCTTATTTAATTCCCAAGAACATAGTTTGCAAAACATTATTCTACGGCAACAATTAAGTGAGCTATTGACAATTAAATCTTGTAATAACAAGCAAAAACCACCTTTACCAACCCTTTCAAAGTCACCTCTTTTTGCGACTCAGGATTTTAAAAAGATTTAATATTAATAGCCTTATATATCTTGTAAAAACCTACAAAATTATTTTTTCTCAAACTTTCTAAGATAAAAAATAAAAAAGTTACGGTTGAAAAATCAATATATGTATTTTTTAGAAAAAAAAAAGGAGAAATCCAATTGGAAGCATAATAATGTAAGTTAGCGGTGTTTTCAGTTATTGGCCTTACCCATTCTTCTTTATTTATGTATTATTAATAGATTCTAGAAGTTTGACTGGCTTAGAATGATTATCTTGTAAAAATCTGGTGTTTAAAGCGAATAACGAATTTTTGTAATTTGGTAAAAATGCTTTCTCTTCAGAATAGAAAGATTACCATCAGAGATGCGAAAAAATGATTAAATATTGAATTGTGGGTTATTTAATTCTCAATAATTTGGGTTGAAAAATTTTTGCTACGGCAAAAATTGAGTGAATTGTTAATGAGTATACCATCGAAAAACATTGATTTTTTAGATATAAAACTAACACTTTCGATAGCGCATAAATCGAAAATTATTAATTTTATCAAAAAAATGTATAGAACATTTTTTGCTTAGAATGAATGTTTTTATCAACTTTTGCAGTCAAAATATAATCAAAAATCTCCACCCCCGAGATGGGGTGGTAACCACCCCCATGGTAAAAGCGCCTTTCGGCATCATATAGATTTTGATCCATGGAGTATCCACTACTTATTCTCAAATTTTTAAGCAAATCGATCCATTCTGTAAAAATTCCGAGGTAAAAAGCTTCGGTTCCTGGACTACTATCAGCTAAGCTCGACAGTTACCAGCGTAGTAATAATTATTATTAGGAATGGGAAAAACATACCGGTTATAACCGAAAACCGGTTTTTTTAATTCGTAACAACCGGTTTTACCGGTTGTTTTTTTGTCCCGGTTATAACCGGTTTTTTCTTTTTAAAGTAATAACCGGTGAAAAACCGAACATCACTTTTAGGAATATCCCAATTGACAACGCAAGACAAGCCGCCGCCGTCTACAATGAGCGACGAATCGGAGTTACCAGATTGGGGTACTTGTACTTTAGCTCAATTTTAGGGTAATTTGAAAGCGCATGGGAAAATTTTTATAGGTTGAAATGGTTGGGGAATTTTTAGGGAAAAAAATTGAGCAAACTAAAGTGCAATATAAATGTAATATATTAACCTATTGAGTATTTGCTATTGATTAAAAAAAACCGAAAGTTTTTGGAATAACCGGTTTTTTGATCGGTTATAACCGTTAAATTAAACCGTAATTTAAAAAAAAACCGGTATAACCGAAAACCGGTTTTTTGTCAACAACCGCCATCCCTATATTATTATGCTGTGACAAACCTGCGATGGTTTGGTGGATGCGCCCTGAAGAATTAACATTGGCGCCTCCACCATAATCTAAGGCCCACTCTGGTAATTTTTAACGCTTTTTGTAGTCGGGAATAGAGAGGCTCGTTGGATCGTGACGTATGAGACCTCGTTGGAAAAAGGGCAGCTAAGAAGTAAATATTGAATGATTGATGGTTCAAGAGTGGATAACTAAAGGAACTTTAGACATATAGCGCCTAAACGGCTTGATACGTGAATGTACGACGGTTTGTCGACTAAAAAGTTGTGAGGTACAGTGGATCCTCAATAACTCGGATTAATCGGGACCGCAGAAGATCCGGGTTAGCCGGAGAATATGGTAAAAATTAATAAAATACGGTATACTTACAGATAAACTCCGTTATAATTGAAATAATATGAAATATATATGCACAGTACCTACACATCTATAGTTATTTTCCTAACAAGTGCAGAAAGTCATACTTTTCCGCACGCCACTGCAGTTTTCCGAACGACGCAAAGCGGGAGTTCGGCAAGCAGTCGAGTGCGGAAAAGAGACTTTCTGCAAGAGTTAGGAACAATATTTTTTCTACGAGTTTTTAAAAATTACCAAATCTTAATCAATTACTTTAATTATTATGAAAATACATACACAAGTTAATTCTTTGACAATGTTTTCAAAACCAAACTTTCAATATAATTAGTTAGCATGACGACGATCTTGGTTTCCATGACTATGATTCAAAACGACTGTTATTCCCTACCGATTTGACTTTCGAATATTATGTCAAAATAATTTCATCGAATTGTCGCGTTAATTTCATTAAAACATGAACACAATAACAAACATTTGAAATAAAATAGTAAATAATATCTAAATATTAATTTATTGCATGTATTATAATTATTTTAAGGCCATATTAAAATATCTACACGCGTGCGGAAAAGTAAAACGCGTGCGGAAAAGTAAAACTTTCTAAACTAAAACGCATGCGTGAAAGTAGACATTTTTGCACGCTCGTAGAAAAAATTATTAAAAACACGCAAACACAAACCTAAGCAAACAATACAAAACTGTACTACAAACAATACAGTCACAATCGGAACGATGTTATGAACTGTGAAAACTAAGACCATTGTTTAAAAAACACTTTTTTAAATATTCTTTTAGTCTTTTTTAAACAATGCTAAGATAGTTTGAAATAAATAAAGGAATAACAGGTGCCTGTTGTTTCCGATAAATCCGAGACAATGAACCTCGCTCTGCTTCCGCCGCCGTGTGCCATGAATCATTTTTACTATCGTATACATATATAGTTCAAATTAGCAAATACACATTATCCCTCAAATATTAGGTTTGTTCTAGCAAACAGTCAAACTAGTCAGCAAACAGTTGGTCAGTGAGAGAACATAATACAGTCACCAGTGCTATCCCTTCTACTCGCGCTGGTCCACTATTCGCTGATGGTTTCAAACCGTTTGAAACTGATGCTAGAACAAACTTATTATATTACATACTTTCCCTTGCAAGATAATTCGGATGGAATTCCCCAGATTAAGAGACTGGGCCGATATCAAGCACAAAATAATCTGGGGAATTCTATCCGAATTATCTTGCAACTGATAGTACATTGTTATTGTTGAAATGTTTGTCTGATGAAAATCGGTCCGGGTTAGCAGGACTTCCGGGTTATCGGGGGCCGACTTATTTGGTTTCCACTGTACAATGATACAGAAATATATAGAGTCTTATGTAACTATTATGGGTACCTATATAATATGGACTAAAGGTCATGCCAGTATATTTGGTAATGAGAGAGTGGACGCACCCTTAAGCCGCGTTTCCATAGTGCACGCTCACAAACCATACATACTCATAGACGTTTCACGTAAATTGTCAAGGTCAAGACAGCAAATTAGTTACCATTCCAATCCAGAGATGTCGCTTTCAGTCAATTATCTTGTCATATTTAACAACTGACAGTTGACAATTAAATTAATTTGTTATTTACTTTTTATTTTACAGTTTGTGGCTTAATTATTTTATTATAGTGGTGTTACGTTTTTAATTAGTTTTAGTCACAAATTTAATCAATTGTATTAACCTCCTCTCCGTTTTTATGAGTAGAATTTTTAGTTTACATTGATCATCCCGTGTTGTGTTTCTCCACATTTAAAAAAGCAATATAATAGATCCTGAAACAGTTTATTCCAATAGACAAGTGTGTCATCAATATTTCGGGCCTATATATTTTTGGAAGTTTGTAAAAGATTATAAAGATATTTATCTAAACAATCATCCTACAAGATTCTTTCAAAAATTTTCATTCAACTCAATATTACACATCAGTGCTTTCACGTGACATATGGCGGTAGTGTTTAGCATTTTGAAAACAAATTGGAATATTTGAAGTTTTCAGTAAAACATTGAATTGTCTTTCTGTTGTTTTAATTTCCTGCGAAATTTCATCAAAAATTCCGCAAAATTTATAATTTGAAATTCCCACGTAACTAAAATTTGTCAATTTAGTTCCCATTCCAATCAAGAGATGGCGTTAATTTGATCCGAAAGATTAACATGGACATAAAACGTCTATGAGTATGTATGGTTTGTGTGCACGCTGGTTTTCGAGTCAGAAGGCCGACGCCGAGTCGGTGTAGCTAAGTCCTACGTATTTAAATGGGCCTGTCCAAAGTGCACCAGCTCGTTGACAACTAAATACGAATGATAATTCGCACACCCACTTGGCGTTGGCTTTCTGACTCGGAAAGCAGCGTGCACAGTGAACGCGCCCTAACGCTGTAAAACCTATCTATTGTCCGTCCGCTATAACTTTTCCCATGCGTCACGATTCATTTTTAAACAAATTAAATCAAAACATAAAGTGAAACGTACGCCGATGTGTGTAGTATATAGTATACAGTATATGTATATACAGATCGACGCTCGTTTCACTTTGTGTTTTGGCTTAATTTGTTTGAAAATCAATCGTGACTCATGGGAAAAGTTATAGCGGACGAACTATACAGGCTCCTGCGTGTTTATGTGTGAGAAATCGTTTCTCATAAAGCACACACCTCTTTGGGGTACCGAATGGCATCAGGTAATTAGTTGAAGGTTTTTTACAAACATTGTTTAAAACTGCTGTATATAAATTGCGGTCCTTCGACTTCTTCTTCTTACTTCTTATATGTAGGTTTTAAAGCCTGTTTCTCCTTCAATTTTAGCCTCCTAAATTGTTTAAGTTACCGCACCATCTTTTTCTTGGTCTACCAATACTTCTTCGTCCATTTGGTGACTTATCTCGTGCTATTCGTACTATCCTATCCTCTGCCATTCTACTAATGTGTCCGTTCCACTCCTGTTTCCGTTTTGTCACCCATCCATTTATGTCTTCTATATTGCATGATCTTCTTATGTTTTCGCTTCTCTCCCTATCCAACAGACTTTTCCCTGATATTCGTCGGAGTATTTTCATCTCTGTTGTTTCTAGTAGTCGTCTCGTTTTAGATGTGCCAGGCCTTGTCTCCGACGTGTATGTCAATATAGGTCTAATTGCTTCTTTATAGATTCTTGCTTTTGTGTCTTGTCTTAGGTGATTGTTCTTCCAGATTGTGTCATTAAGAGATCCCGCCGCTTTACTTGCTTTTAAGCTTTGTTGTCGTACTTCCTCTTCAACATCTCCGTAACTGGTTATATCTATTCCCAGATATCTAAACCTTGCTTCCTGCTTTATTATTTTCTCATCAATTTCGATTTTACATCGTAGTGGGTATTTAGATGTTTTCATACATTTGGTTTTTTCTGCTGCTATTATAATATTGTATTTCTTGTCTGTTGTATTGAAGATGTGTATATGGAAATCGTCTTCTGTCTCGGCGATTAATGCGGCGATCAATATTGCTGATAATCACGATCAATTTTACCCTTAGACGATCAATATTACTGATGATACTGACAGTGTCCTGTCCACTGTTAAAATACTGATGGTGAATATCAGAATATCTAGATATTTCGTCAATATCGCGTCGGTATTTTTCCCTGTTTAATTACACGGCTAATAATACTGTCATTACTTGCTAATGCTGTCAATATTACTGATCGTATAAGGGCCGCTAATGACGACTAAAAAATCATACAGATTTTCAATAATTTTTCTCTCAATATTTAAGAGTTTAGGCGCAAAATATTTCGGACCAATGCTTTTTAAATGCATTCATTTTTTTTCGAATCTTGAGAAAACTAATCAAGATTTTTGAAAGAAAAATATACACGCGGAATAAAATAATACATTGTTACGGAGGGCCGAAAGTCCCTTAGAATAAACAAAAAGTTTATTTTTAATGTGTTATTGGAAAATAAAAATCACATTAAATTTTCTATTTTCTCTTTTTACCCCTGTAACTTATTAAAATAAGTGTTATAGAAGTTTTCAGGGACTTTCGGTCCTCGGTAATAAGATAATCTTTCATTGTGCGTTTAAATTTTTCAAAAATTATTTTCTCAGGATTCGAAAAAGATAAATGCATTTAAAAAGCATTGGCATCAAATTTTGCGCCTACGCTCTAATAGTAAATCTCCTAAAATATTTCACATTACTTTGGAGACACTCTGTATTGATATTTTAAACGAGCCAGTGTTTTAGTTATGGTAGGGGAGCAAAGTATGCTAAATGTACAGTCACTCGAGCGTTATGGTGACCTATTGGGTTGTGAAGAGTAGGTCCTAAAACCAAAAAAAGTTAACTAAAGTTTTCCATTTTAGTGGGCGCTTGCCATTTTTTAATTTAATTTTCCATCTCCAACAATCGTTTTTTCCGATTATAACGCCATCTATTCATAATTCAAAAAAAATGTTTCGAATAAAAGTTACTTATTTTTACGTAAGGAATCCAAATCTGCAATAAAAAATGGGGGCTCTTATTTAAGTTTTTAAAGTAACCCCCACCCCACCTCCGTGCGGGGTCGTGTTTGGTGCCATTCGATAGATTTTTCAAAAATATTTTGAAAGTGTATTTTGCAGTTATCCGATCTGATGTTCATTTCGCGAAATATCGCGGAATACGTATTTAAAATATTAAATTTACCCCCCACTCCTCTCCGTGGGAAGTCGTGTTTGGTACCATTCGATAGATTTAAAAAAAATACTGAGCACATATTTTTTAGTTTTTCGATCTGTCATTCATTTCGCGAAATATTCGCTTTTTTCTTGTGAAATTATGGGACTCACCCATTTCCTTACGCCCGGCTCAAATCGTCGGATTTTTGAAATATACACTCTTTTGCATGTACTTAACTTACCTTATCTTAATCTGACAATTTCGAGTTTTTTTAAGGATAGATTTTTTTCGGACCCCCCTTAACGAACTCCCCTGTGTTAAGAGCCAATATATGGTAGAGGTACATCTGCAGGGTACCAGGTTTCTCCCCCATATGATAATCTGACACGCTCGAGTAACTACAAAAATCCCTGCTTGGGCTCCCCTACCATTATTAGTTATTTATTGTCATAATATTCAAGATATATACTATTTGTTTCTAAATTCAAATTTAAAATTTAATCTTGATCTCTTTTATTTTACTGACCTATGAACGTTTTGTCAAATGCAATAATATGTATTAATTCATGGCGCAGTCTACCATTAACAAGAGTTTATTGTGTAGTCTGCGTCTCTAGATTTATGTTTTTATTTGACTCTACGTCTTATATCAGTAAATGCATTAATATGCATTGGTTGTAATAATACAGTTCATATATTTTCTATAGGTGGAGTTTTCGTCGTCCTACTTTGCGGCCTAGCCCTAGCCATCCTTGTTGCCATTTTAGAATTCTGTTGGAATAGCAAAAAGAACGCTCAGACCGACCGCCAGTCGCTGTGTTCAGAGATGGCTGAGGAACTCAGGTTCGCAGTCCGCTGTCACGGATCGCGGCAAAGGCCGGCCCTGAGACGGTCCTGTACGAGGTGCAGCCCAGCCACCACGTACGTGCCTGCTGCACTTGATTTGCCGCATCTCAATGGGGTAAGCAACTTCAGAATGTTTTCTTAAATTTGATACGAACCTTTTTAAAAGTCTTAAACTGATTGTTAAACTTAGTTCAGCGGGATTTAGCATTACACAACTTTTAACAACAGTTTCATATGCGGTTAAAAATCTCTTCCTGTGTTAAAAATAGAAAAAACAGTACAAACGAAAACATACAACAAACTTGTTCTTCTTCTTTCTTTATAAAAGCAACTTTGAGTGTTCATTGGAGGTTTGTTGGTAAAAAAACATGTAACGAGATCTACAGCTAGGACTTGAAGAGGTAGTTCTCACCTTCTTAACGGCCGCACCAAATGGGGGCTTTAAAATAAACCGGGGAAAAACTAAAATTTAGCATCGATTCCAAATAATAGAGATAGACCTAGAAACGCCGAACAAAACTTCAGCATGGACCACTATAATTTTAAGGTAGTGAATAAGTTGACTGTTCAATTTTTTTTTTCACTTGCAAAAATAATCTTATACTTTTCGCTATATGATTTCAATCATTTTCATCCTCAATTTTTAATTAGGCCTTAATCCAACTCTTAGTAATATCCTACTACTGACTTTACCCAACTCCCTACCTAACTACAGGCAGATTTTCTGGTGGAGTTGCCACCAACCATTCAACACGTGATATTTTGTGCATCCATGTTCAATTTACCAAACAAGTATATATGTAAAGATGAAAGTGGGCAAATAATCAGTGACCAACAGAAAGTCACAGAAACCTGGAAGCATTATTTTTAGATTCTATTTGGAATACAAGTAGACATGGAAGATGAAATGGGTGTGAACTACGTAGAAGAGAATGAAGTAGATAATGGAGTAGAAGCTCCAACTATAGAGGATGTTCTCGAAGCTCTTAAGGCCCAGAAAACAATAAAGCTCCGGGAGTTGACGAAATACCAGCAGAACTGTATAAGGTAGGTGGCGACCACCTAGCAAGTCACACCCACGCGCTCATTAAAGACAAATGGCAAGAAGAGAAAATACCCGACAACTGGAAGAAAAGTTTAGTGTGCCCGATCTATAAAAAAGGAGACAAACTCCAGTGCAAAAACTACCGTGGAATCTCTCTACTATGTACAGAATATATAGTCTCCAACCACTAGCAGAAAATATTATTGGAGAGAATCAGACGGACTTCTGACGGGAAAGATCGACACTGGATCAAATATTTACAGTCAAACAAATCTTGAGCAAATCATGGGAACACGATATTGATGTTCACAACGTGTTTGTAGACTTCAAACAGACATAAGGCTCGGTCAAAAGGAACAAAGTATACTATATATTGGCTGAATTGGCAATAGCACACAAGCTAATAAGACTCATTAAAGCCACAATGGATGAAACTCAGGCATGTGTACGAATACAAAACCACCGGACAGACTTTTTTAAAATTTCGCAGGGACTAAAGCAGGGAGATGGGCTGGCCCCAACATTGTTTAACCTGGCACTGGAGTATGCGGTTAGGTAAATGCAAACTGGACGAGGAAACCTACTGAAAAACCAAACGGTTCAACTGGTCGCTTATACCGATGATATTAATATTATGAGTAGATCAGTACATCAACAGGAGCACAGGAAACATACGCAGAGTTAAAAACACAAACAAAAATGCTAGGTCTGTAGTCCCACAAAACATTATACATGAAGATGACATTGAAACGGTTGGAAAGTTTGCATACCTGGGAGTAGAAATATATGCTGAGGGATCAGAAGATAAAGAAATACGGAAGAGAGAGAATAACGCAGGCAAACAGAGCTTATTTTGCCCTCTTTCATATATTTCGGTCTAAAAGTGTCCACCGAAATACAAAGATGAGAATCTATAAAACTTTAATTCGACCAATAACATGCTATGGCAGTGAAGCCTGGGTCCTAAAAGAAACATCCAAAACAAACTCGACACATTCGAAAGGAAACTACTGAGGAGAATACTAGGACCTGTGAGGGAAAACGGAATCTTCAGAAGTCGATACAACAGCGAATTTTATCAACTTTATAAGGAAGCACTCCTGTCAGACTTCACTAGAATACAAAGATTGCAATGGGCCGGACATGTGGTAAGAATGGGAGAGGATAGGCTACCCAAAAGAGCACTCAGTGCTAGAATGTATGGAAAGAGAAGAAATCCAAGAGGAAAGCCAAGAAAGCGCTGGGAAGACACAGTAAACAGCGACGCACAAGCACTTTTAGGAGTCCGTGTATGGAGAAGAGCAGCCAAAGACAAGCAAGGGTTTAGGCAAAAAATAAAGGAGGCCAAGGCTCAATTTGGGCTGTGGTGCCGTAGAAGAAGAAAAAGAAAAATGTTCAATTTCACAATTATAGGAAATGTTTCCGTGACTGAAGGTTTAAAGGGTTTTTACCCGAATATTTTTGTATTTTGCTAGTTATCTTGTCAGCGTCTTGTTGGCACTGATGATGATCTGTTATCAGATTGAAAACTAGTTTTGTGATGTAACCCTTTTTAGGTAATTTTAATAAATATACCTTCTACAAAGGATTTTATTATTTTTTGATTAATTTTAATCAATTTTATTGATTTAAATTTTATTAATTATACCATTCATCCAGTCCCATTACTGATTAAGTTGCAAACTGTAGTTATGACTTTTTATAACATTTTCGATTTTCCAATTGTAGGAGAGGAGCAGCTATTTCACTTTTAGTACATCCCACAAATCCTGCACGACGCTACATTTAGCTTCAAGATTTTATTATAGGTGATTACTTCGTAACCTGAATATTAATTTAACGAATGTAGACCATTACTTTTACAACGTGTAGTAAAGGATTATCCTGCACATAAAAGAAGTTGTCGCCGCTGAATGGAGCAAACGGTGTGACATGATCTTTTACAATTAGTGCCGATAACTTTTGTGCTACACTTCTAGTGCTCCTATGCATAGATACCAATTGCGAACAAGAAAAGGAATATACACGAGTTTAAGGGCAGCCAAAGCCCAAAAATTGAATTTTTTAAGTTTTTTTGGGTTATGATTGAAAATTATTCTCTGAAATCTTCTCTTTCCAACGATATATAACACATTATAGTATAAAATATCCATCGTTACCAAATTATTTGTTTCTGAACGTCTACACTCAACTTACCGTGTACCGGTAGCTTTATAGCTTATTAGAGTGTTTTATGTTTTTGTGATTTCCCGAATACTAGTTTTTTAACTTTTGATGTCAAATATCTCTGGATTCTTATTTATGATAGAAGGTCCAAATTTTTACAGTAGTTGTAGATAGATAATATCAAGTCCCGCGTAAAGTTATATTGAAAAATGTACAAAAACAAGTAAAATAAAAAATAAAATTTTGAACTTTTATGGATTTTTTGTAAGAGTATTTTAAAAAAATTTAAAATAAATGTTTCTTTTACTCTAGCTTTACAAAAATCTACGCGGGACTAAATAATACATCTAGTTTCAAAATAAAATAAAGATTCGGTCTCTAAGTGCTTTGGTTACAGAGATATGTGACATAATGTTAGCATTGTCGTTAAATGGGACTTCGGGTGCCTTTAATTCTAAAACAGAAAAGTAAACGTAAAAAAGCGATAGGTACGGTATTTTTGTCCAGGTGTTTAATATCTGAGAAAAATATTTCAACAATATTTAGATATGCAGAGTGTCAGCATTAATGTGATTTTTTCTTTATGTAAAAAAATATAACAGAAAGATATAAATTTTGAGAAATATTTTTAATTTACAGGTATGTATTAATCAACTACGCCTCGCATCAGAGAAAACTGGCACCCCAAAAAATAGGTCATTTTTGATGTCTCTTATCTCCTAAACCTGTTGTCCGATTGAAGCAATTTTTCTAAGATGTTATAGCCTTATTTTTCTGTAATAATATTGTTGCGAAACTAGTAAATTAGTAAACAGGTAAATTTTCATCGTATACCGGGCGTACGAAGCAAACTTTTTCTCAAATTTCACAACACCCTGTGGACTATTCTAGTACTTATACAATACTGAAATTAAAACCCAACTATATCCTCAGGTTTTCTTAATATTCTGTTTTTTGATTCATTCGCTTGTGTTGTAAAATACAAAACTTAGGTACTTTAACAACTAGCCATGGTCTTCATAAGTACAGGGTGTTTCTCTAAATAAGTACGACATACTTTAAGGGGTAATTCTGCATGAAAAAATAGTGACCGTTTGCTTTATAAACTTATGTCCGCAATAGCTTCGTTTCCGAGATACGAGCTGTTGAAATTTTTCTTACAAACTGACCATTTATTTATTGTCCTAAAACCGGTTGAAATATGCAAATGAAATTTGGTATTTTGTAAGAGATAGTTATTGCGCATTTTTTGACATGCAATTAAGAATTTTATATTTACCATTGGCGCGTATACGGGTAATATGACCGATCATATTACCCGTATGCACGCCAGTGATCAATATAAAATTCTTAATTGTATGTCAAAAAGAGGACAATGCCTACGTCTTAAACACACCAAATTTTATTTGCATATCTCAACCAGATTTAAAGCAATAAATAAATCGACAGTTTGTAAGAAAAAATTCAACATTCCGTATCTCGCAAACGAAGCATTTGCGGACATACGATTATCAAGCAAACTGTCATTATTTTTAATGCAGAATTAGCCCTTAAAGTAAGTCGCATTTATTTAGAAACACCCTGTAGGGATGGAGAACATGGCTAGTTGTCAAAGTACCTAACTTTTGTATTATCCGACATAAGCGAATATCCGACGCTATAGTTGGGTTGTAATTTCAGTATTTTATAAGTGCCAGAATATTTCACAGGGTGTTGCGAACTTTGAGAAAAAAACACAGTTTGATTCGTACACCCGGTATACAATGAAAATTTACCTATTTAGCAACAGTATTATTACAGCGATATTATTAAAAAATAGGGCTACAACTTATTAAAAAAATTACTTAAATCGGATAACAGGTTTAGGAGATACGAGACGTTAAAAATGGCCCATTTTGGGGTGCTCCTTTTCTCTGACGCGCAGTTTATAAAACTCGGTCATTACAGCCATAATTGTACGTCTATTTGTTTTAGTAATTAAATTAGAAATTGCATATAGTATGGGCTGATTATCGGAGAATAGGCCATTTTTGGGAAAAGTTATTTACCAGCAATTTTATTGCTGGAATCGAATTATAAGATCCTATATATTAATAATGTAGGTATGCAAAGTCCTCAGATAGTGTGCTACTTTTTTTATAAACAAAATGGCGCACGAAAATCGTGTTTTTTTCAATTATTGCTCTATAACTCCGAAGATTTTACCTTTACAACAAAAACACCAAAATAAAAATTCACCGTGATTGAATTCTGCATAGAGACGGGTTTCTCCCGATCTGCTCCGACGAAAGTTTTCCTCGGAAAATGCGGGTTTTCCCAACAAAATCTTTAATTTTCAAATAAAGATTTAGATAAGTAATTATCTACCAATAATTAAATAATTTGGTGACTTAAAAGCATTTTTGGTTTAGATTATAGTTACAGAAGCTGATGAAAATTAAACGAATATTTTAGCAACAATTCAATTGTTAATTAATAATTTACGGTCGCAATAATAACCAAAATAATTATGATACACTGATCAAGCTTTGAAATCTTATCAAGATGAGATGCCTATTTAATATTTTGTCGACAAAATATGAATTTTTTATTTTTTTGCATAATCTTTAAATGTTTAAAAAAAATAGTTAAAAACAAATTAACGTTTCTCAGAAAGTTTTTATTATATTATAATTTTAAAAAATAGCTAAAATGCGCATTTTAAATATCTTTAAAATAAATGCTTTAAAACTTTTTTGCAACCATTTGTAAAAAAGTTATGAAACAGCAAAGTAAACATACGATTACTACTGTGTTTATAATATTTTTTAATTCTTTCAAAGCGTAGAAGTGAGTTTAAAGTACAAGCTAATTATTTACAAAACAATATCGATTATGAGTTTAATAGTTATATTTTAATTAAAGATTATAAATATATTTTTTTGTAATTTACACGCGCGAAAGTAGAGTAACACAGTACTGTAGCTAAAATTTTCACTCGGAGCGACGACCGGCCGCGTGATGTACACTTTTAATAAATAATGCATGCTGCGTGTCAGTCGCTTCGAGTGAACATTTTAGCTCCGACTCTGTATCAGGCCTAGGTTTGCGCTAAAAATTACAAAAAAAAGTATTTTTAATCTTTGATTAAAATATAACCATTGCGCTAATTTTCGGCATTCTTTGTGAGTAAGTAGGCTGTACCATAGACTAACTTTTAAGCTTTGAAACAATTAAAACAAATTATAAACAACGGAGATTTGGTATATTTATTTTGCTGTTTCATAACTTTTTTGCAAATGGTTGGAAAATTTTTTTAAAGCATTCATTTTCAAGACCTATGAAATACGCATTTAAAGTATTTTTTTAAATTAGAATATAATAAACAATTTCTGAGAAATCTTAATTTGTTTATAAAAATTTTTTTTAAACATTTAAAGATTATGCAAAAAAATGAAAAATTTATATTTTGTCGACAAAATATTAAATAGGCATCACACTTTTATAACCTTTCTAAGTTTGATCAATGTCTCATGATTATTTTGGTTGTTATTGCGACTGTAAATTGTTAATTAACAATTAAATTGTTGCTAAAATATTCGTTATATTTTCACCGGCTTCTGAATTTATAATGTATAACAATAAAGCTTTTATTTCGCCAAGCTATATAATTATTGATAAATAATTACTGGCCCAAAAAATTTATTTGAAAATTCGAGACTTTGTTGGGGAAACCCACGTTTTCCGAGGAAAATTTTCGTCGGAGCAAATCGGGAAAAACATGACTTTATGCAGAATTAAATTGGGGTGAATTTTTATTTGAGTGTTTTTGGTGTAAAGTTAAAATCTTCGGAGTTATAGGGCAATAATTGAAAAAAATACGATTTGTCGGCGCCATTTTGTTTATAAAAAAAGTAGCACACTATATGTGGACTTTGCATACCTATATTATTAATATATAGGATCTTATAATTCGATTCCAGCAATAAAATTGCTGGTAAATAACTTTTCTATGAATTTTGCTAATTAGCCCAGAGTAATAGAATACTTTTCTTGTTAACAAGCGAGAGTTCAGTAGAAACTAGGTATATAATAGTTGTTGGGTCCGAGGAGAATATGTGGATGGAAAACTTTATACCCAAAGCTGAGAACAAAAAGAGTTTAATTTGATTAACGCCCATTAGCACATCGACGATGATCTCATAGCCTGCACAAACATAATGCCAATTATGTTTTTTAGCTTATTTACCGTATCAAACATGAAAGGTTATTAACGAAAACATAGTAAGGAACAAATATTTAACAACATTAGGGTAAGAACAGAACAAGTGGGTCGCAGTGGAGGTGGAGGTGGAGTTGGAGGTTGCGTTCGATGTCGATATCCATGTAAAAGAACAGAGCAGGTAAGTCGCGGTGGAGGGTTAGCACGATGCCATCCAGGAGCTTTACATCGATGCTTTTGAAAATAAAATGAGTTTGTGTTACATGGATGTCTACTGCGCGGCATACAAGGATGCTTCCCTGTGATTGGTCTGTTCGAAGCCAAGTTGTCATTACCTGCGCCATCTGAGTTGATACTTTTTATATAATCATTTTTTGTGTGCAGTTAGTATTTGTAACTATATAAAGTAATTAAATTCAGTAAATATTTGAACTATGAAGGAGGATCTGATTATTTACAGCTGACATTTCATTACTATCTTCACTTGACTGACACAACATCGCAAAAGCACAGTCTTTTTGTCATTAAAATTCCATTAAACTACTTTGTGACACACAGGTGACCTCCTTGCTATGCGCTGTCATCATTAAGCGCGACTTAACTAGTAGCATCCACCGTGACCTCCACCTCCACTTCGACCCACTTGTTCTGTTCTTACCCTAAGAGTTAAACAATATTTAACATATCCCAAAAGTGTTCTAAAGGGGCCACTCCAGAATAGTGAATTTCTACTTTAAGTCTCTAGTCACTCTGCTGGTATTAGTCTAATAAAATAAAAAAAAAGTCAAAATGTAAATTCGTACAGGTTGAAACAAATTTTAGATCAAAGTTTAGGTGGGCACAAAAGATATTTTCAAGAAAGTATCCAAATCATACAAGGGGATCATTGTTTAAATAATTAAAAAGGGGTCATTTTTGCAAAATAAATACTTCTTTAACTGCTGAGGTAATTCACTTATTAATGAAAGTCTACGAGATTTTTTTCTGCAAAGTTCAACGGTAAATCTTTCGTATAAGACTTACTGAATTAAATTTGACCCCCTATTTATTTAAATAATTGTATATAAAACTGAAAAAACAAATTTGCAAAAAATGATTTTTAGCGTTTTAAATAAGCACTATAAAATATCTGATTTTACAAGCTATGTTGCGCTATGTGACCCGTATTAAGCAATAAAAAATTGGTCGAAAAATATTTAATATTTTTTGAGATATTGAATTTGTTTATTAAATGTTACTATATTTTCAATTGCAAAAACGCGGTTGTTGCCAAAGAAATATTCACCTATGTAGGATCTCATTATTTTTATTTTTATGTATATTTTCGATAAATGTATTGATAAATTCAAATTTCAATTAAACTCCCCCCTAAAATGGCATTTGAAAATTATTCAAATTTGTTTATAACTTGTTTTTTTAATAACGTCGCGGGGATTAAGTATTTTAAAATTCCGTTTCAATAATTGGGTTCCTGGAAATTTTTTACTAATTAACAAAATTTTTTTTGTCGTTTTTTCTTCTTCTTTTTTTCTTGGAGTTATATTACTATGGGCCCTTTTAGGGTTAAATTTCATTAAGAATGTCGAATCTCTAAGTTGTAGATTCTAGACCTAAAAATATTAAGATTTACCTAAAATCACTTAAATAAAATGTGGCTATTTACTGAGTTACAGGGTGTTTTATTTAAAAATTTAAAAATTGTTTTTACCAAGTACTTTAAAACTATTTGACGTATCCTTATCATACTTGGCAGAAAGTGAGGCTATTAAACGCCCTACTAAATTGTGATTAATAAGCGTTTCTAGCTAGTGCCAGAGGCGTACGCCAGGGGATAGTGAATAATTGACCCTTCCCAAATTCTACGCCACTGGGTGAATTACTATTTTAGCGAAATTTTTAGATTCTCCAATACTTTGTATGTAAATAACCTTATCGGTGTCGATAAAGTCATCAGTTTTCGAGATATTGGAAGTTTAAAATAAATGAATGAATGAATCAAAATAACTATGCTGTTTCATTTTTAACGTCCAATATCTCGAAAACTAATGACTTAATCGTTATAAGTAAAGAGTATATTATTTACATAGAAAGTATTGGAGAATCTAAAAATTCCGCTAAAATAATAATTCCCTCAGTGTCGTAGAATTTGGGAAGGGTCAACCATTAACTATTCCCTGTCGTACGCCTCTGGTAGCAGCTATAAACTTTTGTTTATCAAAATTTAGTAGACTGTATAGTACCCACACTTTCTGCCAAGTATGATAAGGATACGTCAAATAGTTTGAAAGTACTTGGTAAAAATAATTTTTAAATTTTTAAATAAAACACCCTGTAACTCAGTAAGTAGCCACATTTTATTTAAGTAATTTTAGACCGGTCTTAATATTTTTAGGTTTATAATCTACAACTTAAAGATTCGACATTTTTAATGAAACTAAACCCTAAAAGGGCCCGTAGTAATGTAACTCCAAGAAAAAAAAAGAAGAGGAAAAAAAGACAAAAAAATTCGTTAATTAGTGAAAAATTCCCAGCAACCCAATTATCTAAACGGCATTTCAAAATACTTAATCCCCGCGACGTTATTAAAAAACGATTTATAAACAAATTTGAATAATTTTCAAATGTCATTTTAGGGGGAAGTTTAATTGAAATTTGAATTTATCAATACATTTATCGAAAATATACATAAAAATAAAAATACAAAGATTTAATACAGGTGAAGATTTCTTTGGCAACAACCGCGTTTTTGCAATTGAGAATAGAGTAACATTTAATAAACAAATTCAATATCTCAAAAAATATTAAATATTTTTGGACCAATTTTTTTTAATTAATATTGATAACATAGCGCAACTTCTCCTGTAAAATAATACATTTTGTAGTGCTTATTTAAAACGCTAAAAATAATTTTTTGCAAATTTCTTTTTAAAGTTTTATGTCTAATTATTTAAATAAATAGGGGGTCAAATTTAATTTAGTAAGTCTTATGTGAAAGATTCACCCTTTAGCTTTGCAGAAAACAATCCTATAGACCTTCGTTAGTAATTGAATGACCTCAGCAGTTAAAAAAGTAATTTTTTTGCAAAAATGACCCCTTTTTAATTATTTAAACAATGATCCCCTTGTATGATTTGGATACTTTCTTGAAAATATCTCTTGTACCCACCTAAACTTTGTTATAAAATTTGTTTCAATCTGTACGAATTTACATTTTGATTTACATGTAGTGTAATTTTATTTTACTAGACTATATGTGGAGTTGCATTATTTGGCAAGCTATGTGTAGCTATGTGGAGCAAGGTGGGGTGAGCAAGTAGGCCACTCCAGAACAGTGATATCTTCTGCTTTATGTCTGTAGTCACTCTGCACTTTGCTGGTATGTGAAGTTACATTATCATACATGGCAATTAAAATTTCATCCATTGCAGCTCTCCAAAGCCTAAATTCAGGTTCTAAAACCAAATTAACATACCTACGAGCTGTTGTGCAATCGTAGTGCCACTCCAGAACATAACATTTCTTCCTTTATATCTTTAAACAGCTCTCTCAGTTTCTGTTCTTGCTTGTGTGCCTAGTCCTCTAAGTACACGAACTCGTGGCACATCTCATTTTTCATAAATCCAAGTTTTCCACAATTTCTGAGATCAATTTTGTACTTCCTGGATAACTCAGAAACCTGTAACGGTTTCTTGCTGACACGAAACCTTTTTCTTATCCTTTCAACTGAAACACTTACACTTATAGCTTCCAAAAGCTGGCTTTTTAAGTTGCAGGTGAAAAATTGTTGGGTCTCTTCTAGTTACTGGGACAATTAAACGATCGTGGTGACACTTTGTAACTTTTTGGAGACTTTGACTTGGTCTATTTTTATAAGTTTTTGACACAACGCTATATGTTACGCATACCACTGCGGCTATGTTTCTCTGAAACTTTCCCTGTTCCACAAGACTAGGGATGGGAAAAACCTACCGGTTATAATCTAAAACCGGTTTTTTACTTCGTCATAACCGGTTTTGCCGGTTGTTTTTCTCACGGTTTTAACCGGTTTTTTTCTTTTTATTTTAATAACCGCTGAAAAACCGGATAAGTTACCTAAGATAACAAAACCTTAATAGTTACCGGATAATAAAAAAATAGTGAATTCCGAGAAAAATACTGTTTGTTTATGTTCATTAATAATTCTTGATTTGTTTAATGTTTATATCCGTTAATAACTCTCACGCTCACTAAAGTATGTTTCATAAGCTGAACTTGTTATTTTGATGAACTTGAGGATAAGCACGTCATGTTTGCTAAATTGGGGATCCTATTGAAAACAGATATTAAAAGATATTAGTATCAATATCAGTCAGCTATGTGCTGTGCAGAATGTGAGTGAAGTCATAGTTGTATTATTTATAATAAATGCTATACCTACAAAAACGACCCTGTGGAATAACTTAAAAAAATGAAAAAAATAAAATAGTTTTATGTATCTTGTATAAAATGTGATTGGATGTGTTCAGGACAATAATACATCCAGTTCAGAATGTTAACAGTGATTAATTATTTGTTTTTACTAATTTTATTATTTTTGATGTTACATTTTTGTCATTATAATTCATAGAGGTAGGGGAGCAGGGGGCTAGTTGTAACAATTTTCATAAAATCAAATATCTTGATAGCCATTTTCCCAATTATCACTAATTAAACACTAAACGTTAGTTTAACTTTTTCTGAATAAAATTGAACTGAAGAAAAGGTAAAAAGACTGGTATTTTTTAATCAACTAGCATTTTATCAAAAAAAAGTGCCTTGCTACAACTTACCCCGCGCTTAGGGCTAGTTGTAACATCTATTGGGGCAGGTTGTAATATTACGAAAATTCGAACTTTTTGGAATATTTCGAAGAAAATTCCAACGTTGGTCCTGTTGAAAGATGTTGCTCGACTTAATAACGTGGCTTCCGGTGTTCTTAAATATAAATGTAGATTTCTACGCATAAAATTTTGGACCAAATCTGGACCAACCGTATAATTTTGATACCAAGAAAAAAGAAGTTGCTTAGCACTGAGTTTCACAGCACATTGGTAAGGCAGTTTTGGCATCTTCATGGGAATTATTCCAAAATATATTTCGGTGCACTTCAGAATATACGAAGCCATTTTACTTTCTTCTTCGGCTGTAAAAACTATCCCTGGGTTTATTACAGCCCACTTGTAGACTCTTAATGTTTTTCTTTTTTTCTATATCGGTATCAAGATACATGACACAGTCGGTGCTGTTTTACTTGCTTACTTTATGCTACATTGATTATCTAAAATTTCCGCTGAACTTCACTGGTAGACTTCACTTTCTGGCTTTGAGTTGCCCTTGGTTATGGTATATCGGGGCAGGGTCCACTTGTGAGCCCTTCAGAAACTTAGACCTCCTAAGTTGCCTTGAGTTGCCCTTTCTCATTTTATTTTATGTTGTCTCATTCTGGACTATTACTAAACTAAATAATACGTTTTTACATTGTAGCTCATAAATTTAGTAAGATTCAGCGCAATTTGTAACTTGTTACAACAAGCCCAACGTTTTGTTACAACATGCCCCGTAGCACACTTTTGTATATTTATTAAAATAACTGTAAAAATATCCTGCTAATCGTAAAATCGTTAAGCAACATCAAAGTATAACTAAATTTAGAAATGAAATGAACACTGAAAGTTTCATGATAACCAAAAATTTTATGAGAGTCAAATTTTAAATTACCTCGTCCAAATGAAGCACGTGCACAAAACTACTATTTGCAACTATCGGAGGATGACTGGCTAGACGGTGTCATTTGCAGGGCGATAAGAGAATAAGATTGAGTCAGCTAAATTAGTTAAAAACGGTTAAATAACCTATGAAAAAGTCGTGTTACTACTTACCCCTGTTACAACAAGCCCCTCGTTCCCCTACATGTATAAACGTTATAGGCTTATTTACTTCATGTTTATTACGTTTATAGTCTTATGAATAAGTACCTAATTTCACTACTTTTGTATTTTTTAATTATTTGGTATTATTGGTGTATTGGAGGAACAAAACAGTCCATTACATTAGACGATGGGGTAGAAATTAAACACTGCGATGAATACAAGTACCTGGGCATGAAGATAACTCAAGATGGAACACTCGATGCTGCTATAAAAGACAGAAACATGCAGGGTAGAAAAGCCATATCCATGATGAACGGCATTCTGTGGGACCAGACAATATCTAAAGCGAACAAACAGCTCATATACAATAGCATACTTAAAAGTATAATCACATATGGCAGTGAAGTTTGGCCACTGAAACAAAGAGCGCAGAAAATGTTACTAGGAACAGAAATGGACTTCTGGAGAAGAGCAGCAGGCAAATCAAGAAGAGATCGGATACCGAACGAGAGAATACGAGAAATGATGGGAGTAACACATACAATACTTGATGACATAAAAACAAAACAATTGGTATGGTACGGCCATGTACAGAGAATGCCAGATGACAGGATCCCTAAACAGATTTTGGCATGGACACCACAAGGGAGAAGAAAAAGAGGAAGGCCGAGAAGAAGCTGGAGGGAGGGAATTGAAAAAGAACTAGAGGAAAGAGAAATCCCTCCAGGTCTATGGTTAAACAGAGAAGAATGGCGGTTAGGAGTCGGAAGGCGTCGGAGAACGCTGTAAACCGATAGTAGTAGTAGGTATTATTTGGACCCGAAACTTTCGTTCGGTTAGTTTATTGTTATAAAGGGTGTAACAAAAAGGTAGGTTATAAATTATTAAATCACATATTTTGAGTTTAAAAATAGATCGATTTAACCTAATTTACATTAGTACAAATGAGCACTTAAAAAAGTTACCGCTCTTTGAAATTACCAAATGAAAATTGATTTTTTCCAATATGTCGAAACCTGTGAGATTTTATATTGACGTAATATACATATACATATGGAGTATCACAAACTAAAGTGCAATGTAAATGTGACGTTTTAACTTTTTAAAATATTGAGTATTGAATATTGATTCAAAAAACCTAAAACCGGTTTTTGGAAAAATCGGTTTTTTTGATCTGTTATAACCGTCAGGTTAAACCGTAAGTTAGAAAACCGGTTTAACGGAAAACCGGTGTTTTGTCAACAACCACCATCCCTACACAAAACTAGTAATCTTTTCCTTTTGCACTCCCGTCAATCCCGTATAAAACATATTTTCATTTTTGAACGCAAAAGTTAGCTTTTGAAGTTATACTTCTTTAAGCGCGATATGAGGGTGAATTTTAATAGGATTAAAACCTTTGATCCCGGCGCAGTCGGATTACAACTTTGTTCTGATTGGATGTTCAAATGACATGACAAAAATTATCCAATATGGCAGCTGTGGGACTGTGGTTTGGTTATGTATGGTTGTTGCGTTTTAAAATTTGTAGGAAGAGAAACAACAAACAAAAAGTTAGTTAATGGTTATACTGCCTTTTTAAATAGTTTTCATATTATATTTTTGTACTTATTAACATAGAAGAGATGATTGTTGCATGCCAATGTGAAAGCCCATCGAACTGTGACTAGTATGAGTGCCGCAAAATTACTGATAAAAAACCTATTAGCTCGAAGGCGTAGAGAACTGTGGATAACAACAATCAACCGGGACGATCTACGATCTCGCTTATTCAAAGCTAAAGAATCTTACACTGGTAAGTGTTTTAAAAATAGTTGATCAAATTTTGTTATGATATTTGAACATAGCCACTTTGCACGATGCAAGTGATTGCGAAATTTATTAGTCGTTATACGGGCTCTGATTGGGTGTTGAAATGATCTGTCAATAATAAATAATTGTTCAGTATGAAAGTAAACAAATGTATAATATATTAGTTTTATTGTTGTGAGGACAGAAACAAAAAAGTTTATAATTGTAGTGATTTTTAAATAGTTTTGATTACCATTTGATTACCATCAAAATTTTTATCAATATTCACCTAATATATTGTTTTCTTACTCTATGTTTTGTTGTATTTTTTCAATTCTAAATCATTTCAATTCAAAATCAAAATAATTTGATTTACATAATTCAAAAATGTCAAAAGTTTAATCCGTTTAGTTAGTCGATCGTCGCACATAATGACACACTGTCTCCGTGGCCAAGCGTTTAATGCGAGTGAACCCCAATACAACGCCAATACCAGCCGCGCTGGTAAGTTGGTTCGAATCCCAATAGAAACTTTTATTTTTTTATTTTTTTATACATTTTATGATTTAAGTATATTTATTATATAATTTTATTTTCAGAAAATACGTATTTAGTTAAAAAAAATTCCGACAATTAATGTTCAGAAATCATTTGTGGCATTTTTAATGTGTTTGTGTGTGTTTTATTCTTTTATTATTTTAATTTTTGGCACTGTTTTAATAAAAATGTTTGAGAAGTAGTAAGTATAAATTAGTTTTATATTTAAATAAAATATAAATAAAAAGTATATTAATTTCGTTTATAATCATATAATTATATAATAGAAGTATAACTTCTTACGTGCGTACAACGTACACACACATTCTTTTTATTTATTTTTATTCAATTTACAACTGACTAAAGTAAATCTATAACGTACCGACCTATGTTATCTGATTGTTTTTATGTTTATTTATTTTTAGTAAACACCTTTATTCTTCGCAATAATAACAAGTTAGTTTCCAAATAAATAAATATCTGTTAGTTTGAAATACATGGTGATTGCATTTAAGTTTGGTTTTATGTATATTTAAATGTTAAAGATACTTCCTACTTACGAGGTGTATAGTTTGTATTGTACTTACACGAATTTCATTTGGACGTCACTCTGCAATAATCGTATTAGCATTGATTTACCTATTGGTACGAAGCTAACGATCACAAACTTCTGGAGACCTGAAAGTACAAGCACAAGACATGAACCTAATTCTAGAGAGCTAAAGTTGTTATAGCTATAAAGACCTATTCGTCCTGTAACGACAAGTTTATTAGTAGTTACCAGAATAATTAATAGACACGAACAATAAATATAACGGGGAATAATACGGGGTGTCGTCATTCTGTAAAATATTAATTTATTAGTTAGTAAGACAATAGTTATTTTCCTAACTAGTGCGAAAGTCATACTTTTCTGCAGGCGATTACAGTTTGCCGAACGACGCGAAGCGGAGTGGTTATTCATTTTTGAAGTTATACTTCTTTACCGTCCACATAACAATGATGTTCGCATCATGTTCTAAGCATATCCTGCCAACATTCGTCGAAGTATATCCTTTTTAGTATATGCGTAGTACAAGCATAGCATGTACCATAAAAAACATTCTAAATTTCATGTTCTTTGCATGTGCTTCGAAGAATATTCTTGCACCGAATATACTGAGCACATTCGTGTACGTAGTATCTCGGAATGTTCGTAAAAGTTTATTCTTAGAATATACCTTAATCGAATATTCTTAGTATATGCGTAAGTATATGCAAAAATATATGCTTAACACATACTTGTATATACTTTTAAAATATCTTAAAAAGAATATACTGTATGTACCTATAGGAAGAAGAATAATGTTAGCCTATAGATTATCAACTTCGCGTTAAGAATAATTAATCAAATTTAGGTATTTTGGTAGGTACTACTGAACTATCTAATTCATCATTTTTTTTAAACCGTTTTAATTGTATGGTAAAAAAGTTTAAAACTTAATTCTATTGAAGAAAAATGAGAAATTCTCGTTTCGTTTTCAATTGAAATGAATACACCATTTTGATTTGAGTTTATACCATAAAAATATTTTTACCTATAATTTTCGGGAATCCGGAAACGGCCATTCATTGTTATTCTGACCCTTGCATTGCATATTTTATACCTGCACAAGGGAAGGGGGTAGGTAACAAAAAGGCAAAATATGAAAATAGTTTCCAGTACAGTTAGGGCATTTATGTCTACGCTGTGAGGAAGAAGCGACTGTATTTCTAGCTACAAGGACTAAAACATTTTAAGAACATAAAAAGCAGCTTGAAAATAATAAATTCATATTGGTACTTCAATATTTCCTAAATACCTAGTAAGTAAAAGTATGTATAATGTATATAGATACCTATAAATTTTAGTAATTTACATACATATTATATTATATATTTGGCTATTATATAATTATATAAGCAGCATTTTTATTTTGATGTGCACATAATAACTAAATATATTACTTATATTTTATATATAGGCTACTTACCCATATAATATTTATTATACATAGGTACCTATATAACTAACTAAAGTTTATACATTTTATACTTACTTTTTACGTAATATTGTAGAATGCAATAACTATACATTCTCATATGCAATTAGAATATGTAAATATAATATATTAGTAGAACCTAGGATGAGATTGGGTGATGTTGAAAACATACTTCTGAGAAATATAGCACATCCTTGGAATATTCTTCCCATATACTAAAAATATGTGCGATAGTACATTCTAAGTATATACATAGAAGGTATATAGCACTTCCTTGGAATATTCTTCCCATATACTAAAAATATGTGCCCTAGTACATTCTAAGTACGTAACTAGAAGGTATATAGCACTTCCTTGGAATATTCTTCCCATATACTAAAAATATGTGCGATAGTACATTCTAAGTATATAAATAAAAGGTTTATAGCACCTCCTTAGAATCTAATAAAAAGTATGTTCTTGGTATATACTGAAAAGAAGTGCGGTAGTACATTCTAAGTATATACATAGAACGTTTAAGTACTGTAATGTAGTATATACTCAGTATATGCTCTGCACATTCGCAATGGTAATTACGCATATTCTAAGTATATACTTTTTCTGAAAAGTATGTTCTATGAATCTACTAAGAACATGAAATTGTTATGTGGGCGGCGATAGAGGGTGATTTTTTTATATGTTAAAACCTATCAGCCCGGCGCATGCGCATTATAACTTTGTTCTGATTGGATGTTCAAATGACATGTCAAAAATTATCCGATATGGCAGCTGTGGTTTGGAGGTAAAGGTAAAGGTAAACAAATGTATAATATATTAGTTTTACTGTTGTGAGGACAGAAACAAAAAAGTTTATAATATTGTAGTGACTTTTAAATAGTTTTTAAAAGCAACAGGTACGTAATAATTGTTAATGTATCATGGGTATAAACCTACCTATTTGATCTGCCAAAATACATAGTATGTAATACTTTTATTTATATAATTTGATTACCATCAAAATTTCTATCAATATTCACCTAATATATTGTTTTTTTACTCTATGTTTTGTTGTATTTTTTCAATTCTAAATCATTTCAATTCAAAATTAAAATAATTTGATCAATTTTCAAAATATCAAAATATCACAAGTTTAATCCGTTTAGTTAGTCGATCTTCGTAAATAATGACACATAGTGTTCATGGCTAAGCGGAGAAGGCGAATGAATTCCAATACCAACCGCTCTTATCAGCGCTGGTTCGAGTCCCAATAGAAACTTTCTTTTTTGTTTTTTTTAATACATTTTATGATTGTAAGTATATTTATTATATAATTGTATTTTCAGAAAATACGTATTTAGTTAAAAAAAATTTCGACAATTAATGTCCAGACATCATTTGTGGCTTGTTTAATGTGTTTGTGTGTGTTTTATTCTTTTATTATTTTAATTTTTGGCACTGTTCTAATAAAAATGTTTGAGAAGTAGTAAGTATAAATTAGTTTAATATTTAAACAAAATATAAATAAAAAGTATATTAATTTCGTTTAAATCATATAATAGAAGTATAACTTCTTACGTGCGTAAAAAGTACACACACATTCTTTTTTGATTAACACGTTTACTCTGATTGGAGTACGAAGGGAACCATTCTCGTTGAAACTTTACCGTGCTGAGCAGATGGGACGTAAATTATAAATTGTAAAATTCCCTCATCTTCTTTAGTATCAGCATCCGTTATGGCTTGCAAATTTTAGAAGCCTCGGAGGTGTAACCAGAGAAGGTTTCCATTGTTTTCAGTTTGGTGGGATGTAGAGTAGTATTTTTAGTATTGTTTTATGTGCTATTAGATTGAAAACTTAGTCATTTGAAACAAATTTGATAGTAAGAAACTTATAGGTCATATAATAAAAACTTTTAAAATCACATTTTCTATACGTTTTTAGGCTTAGTCTCCAATTTAGAAAATTTTTAAATAAAACAGAAATTTTGGTTTCTTATAAATGTTCAAATTATTAAAAAATTTTAAAGTGACAAATTTAAAAAAATTAAACCATAAATACAATTAAATAATATTAAGCAAACTAAATCAAGTTGGCTACCTACAACCTGTAATTTTATCTGTTAGAATAGTCCTCTGTAGATTTAAATACATCTTGTATAGTAATGGCATTTTTAATTATTGCTTAAAATACACTAAGCGCCAAAATTAACGCACCACCTTAAAAATGGGACATTTTTAATGTCTCATATTTCCTAAACCTGTTGTCCGATTTTAGTGATTTTTTTAATGTGTTATAGCTTTATTCTTCAAGAATATTAATGTAATAATATTGTTGCTAAACAGATAAGTGTTATTGTATAGCGGGTGTAACAATTATAGTGTGTCTTTTCCTCAAAGTTTGAAACACGATGTGGAATATTCTAGGGTATATAAAATATTGAAATTAAAACTCAACTGTAACCTTAAGCTATACTAACATTTTTCTTTTTGATTCATTCTCTTATGTTGGTTAATAAAAAGTTAGGTACTTTAACAACTAGCAACGTTTTTCATCAATACAGGGTGTTTCTAAATAAGTGCGACAAATTTTAAGGGGTATGCATGAAACAATAATGACCGTTTGCTTTACACCTAGTTCAACGTTTAGTACGTTTACACCTAGTTCAATTGTGCCACAACTGGAAAAAATTTGAATTTTGTGTTAAAGCTGTAAACTATTGCCTATATAATGCCCCATCTTATGCAATACAGCCTGAACTAAAATATTGTTTTGGATAAGTATAAAGTAAGTTACTTCGGTATTTCACTGTAGGGTTTTTGGAGGTTTGAAAATGCAATATGGCCATAACTAGGAGATGTGGCGATAATATACACTGCCACAATACAACCGATGTAATTATTCAATACGTTCAATACGGCCACAACTGCAAAAATCAATTGATTTTTTCATTATGGTAGGGGAGCCCAAGCGGGGATTTTTGCAGTTACTCGAGCGCGTCAGATTATCATATGGGGAGAAACCTGGTACCTTGCAGATGTACCTCTACCATATATTGGCTCTTAACGCAGGGGAGTTCGTTAAGGGGGGCCCGAAAAATAAAATCTATCCTTAAAAAAACTCGAAATTGTCAGATTAAGATAAGGTAAGTTAAGTACATGCAAAAGAGTGTATATTTCAAAAATCTGACGATTTGAGCGGGGCGTAAGGAAATGGAAGAGTCACAAATTTTCACAAGAAAAAAGCGAATATTTCGCGAAATGAATGACAGATCGAAAAACTAAAAATATGTGCTCAATATTTTTAAAAAATCTATCGAATGGTATCAAACACGACTTCCCACGGAGAGTGGTGGGGGTAAATTTAATATTTTAAATACGAAACCCGCGATATTTCGTGAAATAAACATCAGATCGAAAAACTGTAAAATACACTTATTCAATATTTTTGAAAAATCTGTCGAATGGCACCAAACACGACTCCCCACGGAGGTGGGGTGGGGGGCTACTTTAAAATCTTAAATAGGAGCCCCCATTTTTTATTCCAGATTTGGATTCCTTACGTAAAAATAAGTCACTTTTATTCGAAACATTTTTTCGAATTATGGATAGATGGCGTTATAGTCGGAAAAAACGATTGTTGGAAATGGAAAATTAAATTAAAAAATGGCAAGCGCCCACTAAAATGGAAAACTTTACTTAACTTTTTTTTGGTTTTAGGACCTACTTTTCACAACCCAATAGGTCCCCAACGCGCTCGAGTGACTGCACATTTAGCATACTTTGCTCCCCTACCATTATATTGCTGCCGTATCTCCTAGGTATCGTTTTATAAATGACTTGCTTCACAATTTTAATAAATTGTAATAAGATCCAGCGAATAACTGTATAATTTGCTTCCTAAATTGTAATTTTGAAGCCAGTCATTCTTAAAATAAATTATTTACAGGGCATAACGCGTTTGCTACAGAACGTTTTGCCCATTTCTCGAGAATATTGTGTTTTGCACTTGTGGCACTATTGAACTAGGTGTGCGATATGTCCGCAAATGCTTTGTTTCCGAGATACGGGATGTTGAATTTTTTCTTACAAACTGACGATTGATCTAAATTATTTCGATTATTTATTGATCTAAAACCGGTTAAGATATGCAAATGAAATTTGGTAGGTGTTAAGAGGTAGTTATCGGTAAATTTTATATTCACCATTGGCGTGCATACGGGTAATATGACCGGGTAATATGACCCGGGTAATCAAATTCTTAGTTGTACGTCAAAAAATGCGCAATAACCACCTCTTAACACCTACCAAATTTCATTTGCATATCCCAACCGGTTTTAGAGCAATAAATAAATCGTCAGTTTGTAAAAAAAAATTCAACATCCCGTATCTCGGAAACGAAGCATTTGCGGACATGTGTTTATAAAGTAAGCGGTCATTATTTTTTCATGCAGAATTACCCCTTAAAGTTTGTCGCACTTATTTAGAAACACCCTGTATTGATGCAGAACGTTGCTAGTTGTTAAAATATCTAACTTTTTTATTATACAACATAATCAAATAAATCAAAAAGCGAAATGTTAAGAAAGCTTAAGGCTACAGTCAAGTTTTAATTTAAATATTTTACATACGCTAGAATATTCCACAGGGTGTTCCAAACTTTGAGGAAAAGCACACTATCATTGTTACACCCGGTATACAATGACACTTATCTGTTTAGCAACAATATTATTACGTCGATATTCTTGAAGAATAAAGCTATAACATATTAAAAAAATCACTAAAATCGGACAACAGGTTTAGGAAATATGAGACATTAAAAATGTCCCATTTTTAAGGTGGTGCGTTAATTTTGACGCTTAGTGTATAATAAATAATAACACTTTTATAAAAAAGAACTTTTTTATAATAACACCTTTTTGTTATTTATAAGAAAGAATATAAAATAATTTAACGATAAACGATTTAACGATAAAATGCTTAAAAATCCAAAAATTACACTCTAATAAAAAGTACTTTTTATAATATCACGGTTTTGTTATTGTACATGTACATATGTAGGAGACAACATGTTTGGAAAGAATAATTAACTTATAAAATATGAATTTTTAGTAGGTGTATTAACTGTTATTTATAATTATGATTCCAAAAATTACACTAGTATAAAATAGTATTTTTTATAATACCACGGTTGTTTAAAATGGTATATACAATTTTAAGTATATAAACGTTTAATTAGTTTATAAAATAATTAAAAAAAATACGCAACAGCCGGGTTCCAACGGGGGACCTCTTGATCTTCAGTCTAATGCCACTGAGGCACCATCAATTTGTAGATATCGATTTATTAACGTACTTTAAAATATCATTGCATTAGTCACATTTTTAAAATAGTTTGAAATTAAAAAAAAACCGATTTGTCCATACAGTGTGATTGGTCAGTGGGGTAAAGCTTTGTAGATCCGTTATAAGTAATAGATAGTAATAAAAGTTAATAACAAAAATTGTTGGTCATTTTACATCAGTTGGTCTGTGCTAATTCAAATGGCAAGTACCTAGTTTTTTCGAGCAGGGAAGCATGTTGCTCTTTAGGCACATACATATTTTAATCTAGTAACATCGACTTGTAGTCATAATATTTTATCATAAGGTATAATGTAAGCCATATATTTTGAAGTTACCACCTTCATTGGTGTGCTAGTTACAACTACTTTGCGGAATGTAAGTATTCTCCACATAATTTTCTCATTAACAGTCACAATTTTATCCTTTTTGCCTTAATCTAACGTGGAAATACTTCATTCCAGGCACTGAAGATGTTCTGTTCAGAACGAAAACGTTTTGCAATCCATGTGGATGACTTTTAGAAGTTTTAAATAAACTATTTTATACCAAAATACAATTTGAAGTTTTTACTTCTGTATAGGTTTTTAAAAATTGTAGTCAACTTTGATTACAGATTGATAATCAGTAATGGTAAATTGTAAGTTTTGGACAATTATTCAGCCATGGCTTACTTAAAATTTGGAAAGATTTAGACCCGTAATTATTAATAATTTTGCTCTGAAAAATGAAAATATCTCGAAAACTAATAAATTTACACATATGGAATGTTATACAAAAATTAGAGTATGGTAATGGTACTTTTTGATAATGATATCAAATACAGGGTGTTCTATTTAAAATTATTGAGAAAATAATGCACTTGCGTTTTGACTCACCCTGTATTCAATATAAAGAACATTAGCAAAACAAACATTTACGAAAATTTTGACAATAAATAAAAAATTATGACGTCAATAAACTATTGACCTTGTGCTTTCTTTTATTTATACAGTTAGTTAAACTTGTTACGATTTTCATATAAGATTGGTTATAACTTTGTAAATACCCCGTATAACATACCAAACCTTAATATTTTTGTAATCGAAAAGTTACGAAGATTTCGAATATAAAATAAAATACAGGGTGTTCTATTTAAAAAAACATATGTTTGGTCTGCCACTATGTTATCGAACACCCTGTAACATTCTAACTAATTTTGTAATATGAAGCTCAAAGTTCACTACAATTTTTGTTATTAAATTTTATCGCTATACATTACTATAACGGATCTACTGAGCTTCACCCCACTATATAATTAATCACCCTGTACATAATATAATAGCAGTTAAATATTGCATTGTTAACTAGTTCTAAGCTATCCTGAAAATTTCAGGTATCTAGGTAGATTTTAAAATGGATTACAAAATTTGCGGAGTCCGTGACACCAACCAAGCCAAGTATATAAAAAGGTTTTAAAATAAAAAGGGGCATGTCGGAGATACTAGCGACTGTTCGTTCCAGATACTTTGGAGGGCGCGCCTATCGCGCACACCAAATATTGTACACCGACATCGAAGATTAATGCAGCAGTTTTCCTTAATAGTCTAGTCGCAACATAGGGGGGCCCGTGAGAAATTCTAGCTCGCCGTGATTTGATGGTGGCATTGTAGAATTTTTTGGGTCGCTGAATCAAATACAAGTGGTCTGGAAGCCCAAATATGGTGCGTTTAATTGTTATAAACAAATTATTTTAAAATTAGGTATTTTTCAGGAATTATTAGAAGCCCTGTAAATAAATTGATAGTGTTAAGGTCTTCTCTGGTGTATTTTTGGTCGCTGAATCGAATGAGACTAGTCGCGATTACTCAAAATATGTTCTTATTTTGTTAATAACAAAATAATTGTTTATTCGCCGAAAAGCTCGAAATAATGCGCTATCTACAGAAAGTTGTAGCCTTTTTCATAGTATTTTTATACGCTAAATCTATCGCCACTAGTCGTGATAGCTTAAACCACGTTCCTGTTTTATTATTAATAAATTATTGCAAAAATAACGGTTTATAGTACGTTTACTCACGGTTTTTGCTCTAAATTTAAAAAAACCACTTGGAATGACACGAAATTTGGCAAACACATAGCTAACATATCAAACAAGACAAGTGATATTGTGACGATGTGCGCTTTTACCCTGGGGGTGAGTTTCACCCCTTTTATGTGGTGAAAAAAGAAACCTTTAAGATAAATCCGGAAGTGGATAAACTAATTAATTCTAAACAACTTTTATTTTGAACAATTTTTTCAATAAGTCAATACTTTTCGAGACATTTGCGATTGAATATGTTCATTTTTTAACAAAAAACCCACGTTTTTAGACGGCTTTTCGCAAATAACTAAAAAAGTAAGTATTTCTCATAAAATTTTCTTAGCAAAAATATATACTGTAAAAAAGTGAAAAAAATGGTGTATGTGTGTGGTTCGTAGACCCAGTAGAAGCGGAGTTGTAGCTAATGAATATCAGGTTCATATTCGTCAAATTCCAAATCAAATATTTCAACATAAAATAACTAAAAAATGAAGCACTTTTTAAGGAAAACTCATTAAAACTTTGAAAAGCTTTTAAAAAAACTTTATTCTTGTATTTTGAAAAAGTATCTAATATCAAAAATAAGCAAGTTACGCTCAAAATAAAGTTGGTCCCTTTTTTTGGTAAAAAAAAACGAGAAAATCACCCCCTAATTAGCATCTCAAAAGAAGTTATTTGTTATTACTTCACAAGTTGCTTTACTAATGTTTTATTTATATGATCTGTAAGTTTTATCGGTCCAAAGTGCTTATAAAATCACCAAGAACGTGGTTCGTTTGTTAAAAAATGAACATATTCACTCGCAAATAACTCGAAAAGTATTGACTTAGTGAAAAAACTGTATAGAACAAAAGTTGCTTAGAATTAATAAGTCTATCTACTTCCGGACTTATTTTAATGGTTTCTTTTTTCACTTCCGAAAAGGGGTGGAACCCCCAGGGCAATAGCACACATCGGCACAATATCACTTGTTTTGTTTGACATGTTAACTACGTGTATGCCAAATTGCATGCCCATCCAAGTCACTTTTTTAAAATTTAGAGCAAAAATCGTTAGTAAACTACTATAAACCGTTATTTTTGCAATAATTTATTAATAACAAAGTCAAAATGTGGTTTAACACTAGAAAGTCGGGCTTAGCTTACCTACCTAGAAAGCCGGAAGGGATCATTTTGGCCCCACGTCCTTTAATCAATTAAAACTCAGTTTAAAAAAATTAAATTTACTCTATACGATATAATCTGATTTCATCTTTTACTTTCATTGTTTAACACGTTTGCTGCCTATCAAAAATATTCGGAACACCATACAGTTTGCAGTTTCTGATATCTTCCACACATTGCCTTGTTACAGCCGCGGCAATGATTGGAAGTATGATTTCTTTTAGAAAATATTTTCAACTGATATTTTTGTCGTTTTTGGATAGTAACAGTGATAGTTGTTGGTAGACCTGGTGTTGCTAGGCGTAGTTCCAGATTTCGGGAGGCAAGGTATGGGCCTATAATTCTTCACACAGCCGAAGAATAAACTTACAAAGACTGAGTCTACTTCCAGTTATTTCTTTATAAATAATCCATGCATTTATTGCTTCCAAGTCAAGAGTATTATAAAAAATGTACATAGGCCATCGTCTTGAAGTTACTTTTGTATAAAGACGTGTCATTTGGTCCTCTATACCCACAATTGTATCTTTGTGTTCACTTGTGTTCACCAACAATTTTATCTTGATTACGTAGATGATCAGTACCAGTATAAGGGTAACAATTTACAATAAACATACATAAAGATAATTTTACCCATCCGACAGGAATTTGAAAAGAGGCTCGTCGAATTTCCCAGAAAACTATAATAACTTACACAGGGCCAATTTGGCCCCTTTAGACTTCTATGGTAGATTTGTTAGAAAACTCATTTAATAAATTTAGTAAACAATATTTTTTGTGCTAAAATATTTGTATCAAAATATTAAAAGTCATAAAATATGAACTTATTATTGTCTCAAATATAAAAACCACAATAACTTCAAATCGCAACAGGGGCCAAATTGGCTTCTCCGACTTTCTGGTTTAAGCTATCACGACTATGAAATAGTGGCAATCGATTTATCGTATAAAAATACTATGAAAAAGATTACAAACTTGCTGTAGATAGCGCATTATTTTAAGCTTTTCGGCGAATAAACAATTATTTTGTTATTAACAAAATAAGAACACATTTTGGGTAATCGCGACTAGTCGCATTTGATTCAGCTACCAAAAATACACCAAAGGAGAGCTTAACACTATCAATTTCTTTAAAGGGCTTCTAATAATACCTGAAAAATACCTAATTTTAGCATAATTTGTTAATAACATTTAAACGCAGCATATTTGGACCTTCAGACCACTTCAATTGGATTCGGCGACCCAAAAATCCTATAATACCACCATAATCACGGCGAGCTAGAATTTTCCACGAGACCCCCTATGGCGCGACTAGACTATTTAAAAGTGTTTATCTACTTTAACATCAAAATTATTTCCACAATGTTTTTTTAATAATAATTATATCTTAATAGTGTCGCTAACTTTTGACGACCACTGAACAGATTCCCTCTGATACCCAGTGATACCCTCAAGGTCGCTTGCACCGCATCAACGAACATCTGTCGTGTCTTCTCTTCGCGGTTGCAGATAAATGGGTTTTATTGTATATAATTTAAATTTTATAAATATTTATGTTAAACAAACTTAAAACTAATAATATATAATGCTTAAAAAATGTCCAAAATGCTTAACTACCTAATTGTGAAAATTATAATTATTATTTTCAATTTTAATCCTTCTTCCTTACCTTCTATGTTCTGTTACTTATAATTAAAATAATTGTTGCAGGAAGGAGTAATGCTACCAATGTTGGATATAAAGCGGTCGCCTATAAATTATGAAGTAGACACCTAGCGACGACTCCAAGGTGGAGGCTATTCGACCTTCACATGCCCTTCAAATGCGATTAGGGACTGTTGTGGTGGTCCAGTGTACTCTAGGTAAATTTAATTAAATATTGTATGTAATGAATAATATAACCTTTATCTAAAAATTTTAATTTGCTTTTTTAGGGGAGTGCATTTAGATTTTCACTTCGGAAAAAATCAAACAAGATAAAACTTTTTGTAATTTCATTAAGAAATGTTTAATAAACAACATACCAAAAAGTTCTACTCGAGAAGTGGGTGCTTCATTTTTTATTAAACAAATGAACAGCCAAGTTAGATGTTTTTTTAAATAACTCCGAAAATATAATTTTTAGAAAAAAGCTGACTTGACCAATGAAAAATTCAGAACATTTTACAAAAAAAACCTTATATAAAAATTTTTCTAAAATTAAATCTTTAGCTTCTGTAATTTTTTATTTATAACGCTAAAGTCACCCTTCTCACACACATTGTCGCACTGTAAACTAGCGTTGGAAGAAGTGCACGGTTGAGTTTTTTTAATGTAATTTTTTAACTAATGGATCAAAAGAAATTTTACAAATTGGACATGAAAGAAGATGAAATAAGCTATCTTATGGTTTTAATAAAAAGAAATAAAATGTATGGACATAAGTACGGTGTGGGCGGAAAGTGAGCCTTACATGAATTTTGTTTAAAAATGATTTAAAAATGTGTAACTAATACAATTTTACCTATAAAAAAACTCTCAAATTTGCACAACTTATCTCTCAATCATCTTACTAAACGATGTTTCATTCAGAAAAAATCTCAAAAATTTAATTCAAATAATACGATGTCTCAAAAAATTTAATTTTTTAAAACTTCGTAGTTTTACAGAATTCCCACCATTTTAAGACGGTATTACTCAAGTTTGAATAAATCTGTTACAATTTTTTTGATATTTTTTTAAAGCTTAGGATGTAATCTTTAAAAAGCACTGAATTATTTTAATTTAAAAATTAAATAAATAATTTCTTTTTGAGAAAACTAAGAAATATAACAAAAATGTAATACAAAAACCGAAAATTACCAGCTGAAAAATGTATATACAGAGTGATCAAAAGTTTTTTCTGTAAAACTTACCTAAAATACATTTAACATTAATAATTTAAATATTTATTTTGAAAATAAAAACTGTAGAAAATCTTAGTATATCGTGGTTAGTGTTTTTAAAATATCTATGTACCAGGGCTGTTCATAAATTAAGTTAGTAAACACAGGTATGTACGTATTATGTGAAATTTAGGGTACCTTAAGTTTTATCAGTGAAGAGACTGTTTTATCAAGGAAGAGGCTGTTTTATCAGTATTACACTCAGTGATTGGCTAGAGCGACGCGTGGTGATTGGCTGAAAAAGCAAAAACATCAGAATTTGACAGGTGAAAAAAATAATCAAAATAAAATGTTGAATTCACCCATATTCTTAACATTATTTATACAAAACAATTGTTATTGTTTAAACAATTAGCGGCGAAATTTGTGAGTAGAACTTTTTACTTTAACATATTTACTTATAAACTGACAAAAAAAGTTTTAGAAAAATATAACCTTGTTTGATTTTTTCTGAAACATTGTATCTTTTCGTTCTAATTGCACTCCCCTATTTATGTTCGCATTTGTACGTAAAAAAACGTTCGCAGTTTTTTTAATTTGCTTTGAGACCGCCATTATAACTAGACAGAAATATCTGAAATCGCCAAGGTCAGACCGATCGAGACATTTGGGTTATGCGACGTTGTCAGATCGATCGGGTTTCAAAGGTGTTTCGGTTTTTTAATTGTTACTTCTTTCACACTAAAATTTCTTCTTGCGTAAATTTTAAAACATTGTGTATAATTTCACGAAAATCTGCACTTTGTACAAACGCATTAAACTGAAGTCTCCTCTTCTTAATTTGTTACCTAAGTGACCTTCGCAGTTTTAGCTATTTCTGTACAGTTGTACTTGTCCGATATCTTTTGGTATATGTTTTCTCCGTAATATTTATTTTGTCATGTTTTTACACTCACAGACAAAAATATTCCATATTTTATTTTTGAAGTATATCTTTTACCTTTTAATAAATTTTGTAATTTTTATTGCTAAATAAGTAGAGCTGAACTATCCTACGTATATTTATTATCAAGTAACTTACATATTGCAAAGTCACAACTAATTTTTAGAGAAATTAATGAAATAGTCTGATTTTGCTTATAACATTTAATTAGAAAAAGAAACAATAACAACAATAGAACAATTTTTACGGCAACATTGTGACAATTTAGTACCTAGTATTTCCTCCTCTAGCTCTAATGATTGCCTGCATCCTTCTATGCATGCTCCGCAGAATATCTTGGATGGTTTCTTGCGGAAGTCAATTCCATTGTTCCTGTGCAGAAATTCTTAATTCTGCAATTGAGTTTGGAGCTGGATTTCTTGCTCGTATACGCCTTTTTAGGATGTCCCATATATGTTCTATGGGATTTGCGTCAGGGCTCATTGGTGGCCAGTCTAGAGCCTCAACTCCAACACCCTCAAGATATTGTATGACTGTTCCTGCGGTATGTGCACGGGCATTATCAGGCATTAGCACAAAGTTATCATACCCAATGAAGCCGGCATAAGGAAAAACATGCTCTTCAAGGACGTTCCGTATGTACCAGTCAGCATTCATTCGAATATCCACCTCAATAAGCTCCGTACGACTCTCCCAACTAATGCCACCCCATAGAATTATGGAACCGCCACCAAAACTAACATATTGTACAAGATTATATTCTGCGAAACGTTCCCCAGACCTTTTATATACTCGATCACGTCCAACTGGCTTCGATAATTGTATCCTCGTTTCATCTGTGAAAAGAACTCTTCTCCATTGATGTTCGTTCCAGTTAACGTGGGCTCTTGCAAAGTGCAACCTTTGAGTTTTATGCCGTGGTAGAAGAAGTGGTACTCTGGCAGGCTGTTTTGGATTCAAACCAACCTCTTCGAGTCATAGTTTTGACACTTACATTAACTTTTCTTGTGATCAGTAACTCATTTTTGAGATAAGAAACTGTAAGTGTACGATTTCGCAAAGATTTAAGTCTTAAATATTGGTCATCTCTTGGCGTTGTACATCTTTTTCGTCCTTGACCAAGTCGCCTTTTGTATTCCCCAGTCTCATTGTATCGCTTTACTATACGAGAAACAGTCGACTGATGAATATTCGTTATCCACGCAATATCTTCTGGTCTGTAACCCTCATTTCTTAAAGTAACAATTCTAGCACACACTACCTCACTTAGATGTGGCATATCAGCAAGAAAACTGCAGAATCGAAAAATAAAACTCTCCAACTGACATATTCTAACTGACAATTCAACAAAACAAGAATTTTCAAGTCGCCAAAGCACACTTGCCATACTATGCAATTATTGAAAATTCAGTTATAAAGACGATGTTTGACCATTTATTTATCTCTAATAAATTAAAATACATCAAATAAATAAATAAATAAAATAAATAAAATAAATAGATAAACAACTAAATAAAAAAAATACTTAACGTTTCAAAGATAAAAAATAAACAAATAATAACGATTGAAGATAAAATATGCAATATTTTTGTCCATGAGTATATATATTTTTTTTAACAATAAATTCCCTTTTTAATAATAATCCTTACAAGTTTCAACTGTTTTAATAATTTTAAATAGACCATGGTAATTAAAGGTTCTAAATAGATTTATCTTTAAATAATCTATTGCGGCCTCTTTATTTTCCCTGTATTTAGTCTTTTGCTCTTCTATTATTGGCTTTGGCTTCTCTTATTGTCTTTTATTTTTGTGAGATTTTCGACTTTCATTTTTGGTAACATCTATTCTGATGTTTAATATAAAAATATAAAATATATTAGAAAATTTTAAAATATAGTTTATATTATACAAATCCTGAGTAAATGCGTAAGGAAACTTGTTAAAAGAGACAGCTTCAACATCAGAACTAAAGCGGACCTTAAAATTCTTTGCCACCATCTAGGTCTACATACTTACCAGGTGCCCCAAGAAAAGAGTTCTGTTTCCACCAGCCAAACTTCTACACTGGGGCGGGAACGAAATTCCTGACGAATACTACGTCGTTCTAAAAGAAACTCCCCTAGGATATTGTGAATAATATAAGCTACTAGCTGCTAGAAAAAATGCTGAATAAGAGCCGTTCCAATGTATGGTTGGTAACATTTGAAGTGCTTCCTTCTCACGGTTTGGTTGGATTCTCTACATCCATAGCAAATACTGTGCTCGTCTCAATTCTAGGGTCAAGTAACAAAAAAATAACAAACCTAACTTGAAGAGGCAAAAGGCTAAACAAGGTTTCATAACGAATACGATTTGAATTCATACGATGGTAATTGCAATATAAATGTGGTCGATAGAGTTCCTTAAGGAGTGGTTTTGCAGCGGATGGGTGAGTTAAGGAAGTGATCAAAATTGATATACGTTGGCCATACTATGTATCACCCAGCGAGATATAATACACTCCAATCAGTAATATAAGGCCAGGTAGACTAATATACGATAATCGGGCATGGCACAGAAAGAATAATAAGTAGAAAATACAGAAATCATCCCCAGAGAAATATTAAAATCAACGTTTTTTTGTCTAACCTAAAGATGAATAAATGAAGCAGCTCCTTTATTTACTTCTTGGTTCTATTTCATACTCTATTCTATTTCACATACTTCTTAATATATTTCATGTTTTGTGATGTGTACAAAAAAGCATTATTAACAACGATATGTTTTTCCTACTGCTTTTTCATTTTTTCCTTTTCTTTTTTATTATTTGCTTCGCGGGTATTAGTCCAAAAAGCCATTGCGCATCCGCTATAAAAAATATTCCGATTCGGATTTTTTGCACAATCTTACTCAAAAAGGACACCCCTTTTAACAAATTTGCATGTTGCCAGGACCAAAAGTGGTTCAAAAATTTTTAAACGTTTTTTTTTTGTTTTTTTCCTAAAATTACTTTTTTTGCATGAAAGTTTTTTAAGTTTTTTAAGGTTTTTTGGATCATTCCAAACAGAAAAGGCCTTCCGTGACTTTTCTCTAAAGTTGATAGTTTATGACATTAAGCGATTAAAAATTGAAAAATTGCGAAATCGGCCATTTTTAACCCTCAAAAACTATGTGAAAAACTGAAAATTTGAATGTTGCCAAGGTAGGTAGATATTCTTTAAACATCGATTGATGAAATCCCGAAGAGTTTTTTGCAACACAATGTTCAAAACTCCTTTGTTTTTTAATTGCTACTCAAGAGTGCGCGACACTATTTTCCACCGTTGCATGTGTATACAGTATGGTGCAAATGAAAGGAATAAATTCGTTATTTCGTAAACCGGTGACTTTAAGGAAAAATCCCGAAAAAGGTCGATTTTTATTTTTAAGTTATGATATTGTGGCATATATATGGTATACAAGTGACGTCATCCATCTGGGCGTAAAGACGTAATCGATAATTTTTTTAAATAATAATAGGGGTCGTGTGCTAGCTCATTTGAAAGGTTCTTCAATTATCTATTTAGTAATAAAAACATTTACATAATTATTTATACAGGGTGTCCAAAAAAAGTTTTTAATTAAATTATTTAATAAAAAAGAAGAATGTATGTAATTTGTTTAATTCAAAATACATTTTACTGCTTTCACAAATCAGAAAACAAAGTTTATTTCACAAGTAATCGTTGCTTTTCGCTTAAATTAAATGTTCAAACTTCCAAGAGGCAGGTGGCTGGCGGGAGCTGGCTTGAACATTGAATTTAATCGAAAAGCATTTTTTTAGTTTTCGGGTAACAGTAAAATGTGTTTTGAATTAAATAAATTACATACATTCTTCTGTCTTTTTCAAATAATTTAATTAAAACCTATTTTGGCCACCCTATATAAATAATTATGTAAATGTATAAACATTCTCAATTTCTTTGCAAAACGAAAATGCAGCAGCTGCATAATACTCTGGTTAAATCGGAGAGTGCAGGAAGAGTCTATACCGGTTTCGGAGATCTTTTTCCCCTCATTAGTAAACCCATATCCTCTTCTCTCCGCTTTAACCATTTACCATAGCTTGGGCCTTCCCGAATTTCAAAGAAAGAAATGTCACGGATGAACTAGGGCCATCTACCGAAAAACAAACTAAGGTATCAATCGAAGTAGAACAGAAAACGAGAATAAATATCGCCTCCGTACCACCAGATTGACAACAGGTGGAATACTTTCTTTGGTTACACCTCCTGAGATTTTCAAAAATTATAAATCATACAGGGTGCCGAGGAAATTGAGATGAGAGAATTTTAAATAATTCACAACTCATCTACTCAGCGTGGTAAAGCTCCAACAAGGAAGGAATCTTTCTTGTTGGAGCTTTACCATGCTGAGTATCGTGGGATTTTCCCACGATCGACCTCCCGTTTCGATTTCTTGTCGAAAATCGACCTGTTTTGGGATTTTTCCTTAAAGTCGCCGGTTTACGAAATAACGAATTTATTCCTTTCATTTGCATCGTACTGTATACACATGCAACGGTGGAAAATAGTGTCAGGCACGCTTGATTAGCAATTAAAAAACAAAGGAGTTTGGAATATTCTATTGCAAAAAACTCTTTGGGATTTCATCAACCGATGTTTAAAGAATATTTACCTACCTTGGTAAAATTCAAATTTTCAGTTTTTCACATAGTTTTTGAGGGTTAAAAATGGACTATTTCGCAATTTTTCAAAATTTTTCAATTTTTAATCGCTTATATGTCAAAAACTATCAACTTTAGAGAAAAGTCACTTAAGACCTTTTCTGTTTCTAATGATCCGAAAAACCTAAAAAAAACTTTGTTCCATGCAAAAAAAAATAATTTTAGGAAAAAACAAAAAAAAAGTTTAAAAAATGTTTGACCCACTTTTGTCCTGGCAACATGCAAATTGTTAAGAGGGGTCCATTTTGAGTATATGAGGGGAATATTTTTCTTAGCGGATGCGCCAGTGGCTTTCTGGACTATATTAATTTATGCTTTACTGTTTTCGGCATTTATTTTTCCATTGAATATTTTTGTAGCTTGCTGAATGGGAATACTAAAGATCTGTTTTTTTATTAATGGTTTTGTTTCCTAGATTTTTACTATTTGTTACTTTATGTAAAAATTTTGGAATATTCAAAATATTTGTTCTTTATTACTTAAAATGTTATTTTACTTGAATTGTTTCCTTAATTACGAAATTTTTGATGTTTCTTATTAGTACATTCTTTCACGGTTTTTGCCCTAAATTTTAAAGAACCGCTTGGATTGACATGAAATTTGGCATACGCCTAGCTTACATGTCAAAGAAAAAAAGTGATATTGTGCCGATGTGTGGTTTTGCCCTGGGGTGACTTTCACCCCCTCTTGGGGGTGAAAAAATATATGTCCATGATAAGTCCGGCAATGGATAAATTGACTAATTTTAAGTAACTTTTGTTCTATAGAGCTTTTTCGCCAAGACAACACTTTTGGAGTTATTTATTTATTTATTTATTTATTTATTTATTTATTTATTTATTAACCATACAGACTAAATGTCTCATTACATGGCTTAAAAAATATATATCTATACATTATTTGCGAGTGAATATGTTCATTTTTCAACAAAATAACTACATTTTCAGACGGTTTTTCGAAAATAACTCAAAAATAAGTATTTTGTCGAAAAACGTTCTTATCAAAAATATAGCCTGTAAAAAAGTAAAAAAAAAAGATGGTGTACGCGTTAGGTCTCTGGACCTCGTAGTACCAGAGTTATAGCAAATGAAAAAATAAATTCATATTCACCAAATTTTGAAGTGAAATATCCAAAAAATTAAGCACTTTTTTGGAAAACCCCATTTTAACTTTTAGTTAAAGCGGGTATTTTTAAAGTGTTTAAGAAAAGCTTTATTCTTGTTTTTATAAAAAGTTTCTAGCAATCAATTTATGCAAGTTACGCTCAAAATAAAGTTGGTCCTTTTTGTTTTGGCAAAAAAAACAGGAAGACCTCCCCCTAATTAGCAACTTAAATGAAATTAATCGTTACCGCTCCAGAAATTATTTTACTTATGTTGTGTTTACACGATATGTAAGATTCATCGATTCAAAGTGCTTATTTTTGAAAAAATTTGGTTTTAAAGTAAAATTTTAATTTTGAAAAATATGCTTTTTTTAAAATTACTTAAAAGTATTTAGAGATACCAAAAATCTCGAAAAATAAAAAAATTCAGCATTGCTTTTCTGAATATCATGTATTTTTTTGTTTTCCTGTTAGACAAAAATTTATTAAGATTTGGTATTTCTAAATTTGCATACATTCGTGATCAGTGACTCGTTCAACCCCTTTTAACTACAGCCCTTTCAAAAATAAGGCCTTTGAACCGATGAAACTTACAGATCATATAAACAATACATACACGAGTCAAGAAACTTGTGAAGTCGTAACGATTAAGTTCATTTGAGATACTAATTAGGGGGTGATTTTCCCGATTTTTACCAAAAAAAAGGGACTAACTTTATTTTGAGCGTAGCTTATTTACTTTTTATTCTAGAATTTTTTTTTATAAAACAAAAATGAAAACACTTTAAATAAGTTGTAATGAGTTTTCCCCGAAATGTGCTTCATTTTTGGTTATTTCACGTTAAATTATTCCATTTGGAATTTGACGAATATGAACCTATTTTTAATTAGCTATAACTCTGCTTCTACTAGGTATAGAGACGTGATATACACACCATTTTTTTAAATTTTTTACCGGCTATATTTTTTCTAAGAATATTTTTCGACAAAATAGTTACTATTTGAGTTATTTACGAAAAACTTCTAAAAGCGTGGTTATTTTGTTGAAAAAATGAACATATTCACTGGCAAATAACTCGAAAAGTATTGACTTAGTAAAAAAACTCTATAGAACAAAAGTTACTTAAAATTAGTCAGTTTGTCCATTTCCGGACTCACTTTGGACGAATATTTTTTCACCCGCAAGAGGGGCTGAAAACCACCCCCGGGGCAAAAGCACATATCGGCATAATATCACTTTTTTTCATTGACTTGTTAGCTATGTGTATACCAAATTTCATGTCAATCCAAGCGGTTCTTTAAAATTTAGAGGTTTTGTAATATTTTACCGTTAAAGAACGTACTATATCATTAATAATAATTATTTCAACTTTATTCAGATCTCATCAAAAAGCGGCGACGCTAAACTACAAGGTAGACCTCCATTGCCCCGACCTGGGCGCCACCAAGAGCGCCACGCTGGGGCGCAGCCGTACCGTGGTAGGGCCTCAAAACCCCTGCGACGTGGTCCAGAGTGGGCTCAACGTGTCTGACAAGATACTGTGGAAGTTCGATTGTGATATCGCTAGTCCAAATAGTCCTGATGTAGTGACTAGAACAATGCCAGACGCTGTTGAGAGTAGGACCACCACTTTGTGATACCGTTAGATAGAAGAAAATTTAATGAAAATTATTGTTTACTGGTCAGGAAAGAAAATGTGCTTAACATAGTCACTTCAATTATTTTAGTTGTTGGTATCGTTTCAAAATGTGGTAATTTGGTTTCTATTATACAGTGCTCGTCAAAAGTACGTATCTCCCTCGTATCTTTTGAACGGTTATACCTATAATAGTCAAATTTGGAGGGAGGAAATAAACGAACGTAAGCTTCTTAACTAGTCATGACAGGTGACGTAATAGTGACAGATGACGTTACAGAGCCCTGTGACCGATAAATTTAAATGGGACCTTATGGCAAGTGATCCTACCTCGTTTGAAAGGTATTTAAAATACCTATTCAGTCATACTAATTTTTTTGGGTTTTAGTTTATTTTGATTTTGGTGAATAAATTAAATAAATATAATATTGTAGTTTCGCATTTAATTAATAAAAATTCAAATGTCCGCCTATGGTTTTTTTGTCAAAAAAGTTGACGTTTTTCAATTCTCTAGTAGTTTTTACGTCAACGTCAACATTTTTGACAAGTAATCGTATGCGGAATTTTGAATTTTTATTAATTAAATGCGAAACTACAATTTTATATTTATTTCATTTATTCATCAAAATTAGCTTAAACTCAAACAAATTTAGTATGACTGAATAGGTATTTTCAATACCTTTCAAACGAGGAATCACTTGCCATAAAGTCCCATTTAAAATTATCTGTCACAGTGGCGCTGTAAAGTCATCTGTCATAATTACGTCACCTGTTGTGACTAGTTAAGAAGCTTACGTCCGTTTATTTCCTCCCTCCAAATTTCACTATTATAGGACAATTATTATATTTCACCGTTCAAAAGATACGAGGGAGGTACGGACTTTTGACTAGCGCTGTATGTATTTATTATTCTTTTTAATTTTATTTAAATTCAATATCAATAATGAGTTATACATAATAATATGTTAAAAACAAACGTGATATATAAATCAATTTATTTTATTAAAAATATATTTTTTGGTTTTAATAATTTCTTTAACTCCACAAAAAAATCTTAAAGAATAAATTAGCTAACAAAAAATGCTGATATAAAGAAACAACTTATAAAAATAAATTAAGTTTCTGCATTTTACGTTACATTATTTATTTGAAAATGAGCTTCCTGTCATTAGGTTAACAGATTATAATATAGTATATAGGTTTTTAACAAAAGAGACCACCTCAATTGTGCAATTTGTGCAAAAGGTATTCAATTGAAAACTTATTGGACCATTTTCCTGGTAACGCCTTCATGGCTTCTAAAAATTGCAAGCCAGATGGATACTAAAGCGAAGAAAACAAGAGAGAATTCAAAAACTTACAATTCACGACCCCGTCTGTTCAGCTGGTAAATTTCAACGGAAAATGGACCTAGTTACTCAAAGGAGTAAAACCAATATAAAATGAAATAAAAATGTATACCATTTTGAATATAAGACAGAAATTTTGTGAAAAATAAGACAGTTTTGCTTTTGCATTGCAAGTAAATAAAAATGGTATACAATTTTATTAGGCTATTGATTATATTCAAAATAAGATAGCTAAAAGGAACTACAACGTTAACGGGGTTTTATTATTTCATGTGGTCAATGGACATCTATATATGAAAAAACCGCGGAGTGCTACCATTTAAAGGGGTGCGTTTTTGAGAAATGGGTGAATTAGTCCCTGGGCACAGGTTACATTAGGGTGAGTTCTATGCACTTTTTGTACAAACATGTCTACATAAAAATCGTTCCTGATTAAATTTCCTATCTAAATATTACTATTTAAAGTCAATGATACTTTTTTTTACAAAAATATATTCAAAAGAAAAAGCACAAAGAAACCCAAAAGAAAGAAATTTTGTTTTTTGTCCCATAACTTTTGTCCACGAGGATATAGGTATAGACATTGCTTTACAGAAAAAAACCTACATATTTCTTCTTTAAAATGTTGTTTAGTAGTGGTAATTAGGATTTACAGTTTTCGAAATATGATTTTTCAAAATTCGCCACTCACAGCAATTTTGGGCAATTTTCCTTGTTATTTCGCAAATATTGTTCTGTAACTTTTTTCTACGTAATTTTAGGTATATGTGATGGTACACATAATAGGCAGAGAAATCAATTACCTTTCAAATAGTCTACTGTATAACGTTGTGCGACCTTTTTTAAACAGATTATGGTTTTTCAAGTTTTTTTACTTTTAACGATTTTTTATAATACATATAATATAAAAATAAAATAATATTATATAATATATTATGTATTATATAATATTAAATTACATATATAATATATAATATAGTATTATATTATATATTATATAATACCTAATATATAAAAATTATTAATTTTTACATTTTTTACGATTACTTTTGAAATTTCTCATTCTAACTTTTTTTCTTCTACATTTAGGTACCTATATATTATATTATATAATTAAAAAAGCTTATATTGTTTACTTTAAAATGGTTTATTAGAAAAATTCTAGGATTATTTTTGAATAAGGTATTATTTTTCAAAATGTAATAATTACTTGCAACGATTTTTGATTTTAGGATTATTTTTTAAATTTCTCATTATAACTTTCTTTTTCTTGTACATGAATATACTATATATTGCTCAATAAAGATTGCTTATTTTCTGTTCTTTAAAATGGCGTATCATCTATATTTAAATAATGGAAACTAAGAGATTCTTTGATATTTTTTTTACCTGTATTATTTAAAATTATTTCTTTTACAAAAATTACATAAACATTAGGCTTAGAAAACATCACTTTAGATAAAATTATTTAAACGTTGACATTTAAAAATTTTTCAAAATCAAAGTCCATCTCTTTGTTAGCATTATCTTCAATATCTTCCTCTGACACCTCAGGTATCTTAGATTTCCCACGATTAGTACCTATGCACATTGCACCCTTTGCAGAACAGCTAATTCCTATCTTGCTACAACCGCAGTTTTTTGTACATACTTTGGTACATTTACATGCTATTTTTTCAAGCAAAGCTTGTGGTGCAGGAGCTTTGACAGTAAATATTGGAATTAATCCATATTTTGAAGTTTGTCCGGCCGAGTCAAGTGGATCCAAAATATTACCTATAAAAAATAAGATAAAATCATAACACACAATCACATAAAAAAGTTATGAGAAATTTAAAAAATAATCCTAAAATCAAAAATCGTTGCAAGTACTTATTACATTTTGAAAAAGCATATCTTATTAAAAAATAATCCTAGAATTTTTTATAATACACCATTATAAAGTAAACAGAATAAGCTTTCTTTTTTATTATATAATATATACCTAAATGTAGAAAAAAAAAGTTATACTGGGAAATTTAAAAAATAATCGTAAAAAATATAAAAACTCGTTAAAAGTATAAAATCTTGAAAAAGATAACTTCTTTAAAAGAAGTCGTACAACATTATACAGCAGAACATGTTAAAGGTAATTGATTTCTATTTCTGTTACATGTACCATTGCATATGCATATGCAAAAGTTACGTAGAAAAAAGTTACAGAACAATATTTGCGAAATAACAAGGAAAATTGCCCAAAATTGCTGTGAGTGGCGAACTTTGAAAAATCATATTTCGAAAACTGTAAATCCTAATGACCTCTACTGAACATCTTTTTAAAGAGAAAATATGTTAGTTTTTTTTTCTGTGAAGCAATGTCTATACCTATATCCGCGTGGACAAAAGTTATGGGACAAAGAACAAAATTTCTTTCTTTTGGGTTTCTTTGTGCTTTTTCTTTTGAATATATTTTTGTAAAAAAAAGTATCTTTGACTTTAAAAAGTTACATTTAGATAGGAAATTTAACCAGGAACAATTTTTATGTAGACGTGTTTGTACCAAAAGTGCATAGAACTCATCATAATGTAACCTGTGCCCAGGGACTAATTCACCCATTTCTCAAAAACGCACCCCTTTAAATGGTAGCACTCTGCGGTTTTTTCATATATAGAGATTCATTGACCATATTAAATAATAAAACCTCGTTAACGTTGTAGTTCCTTTCTATAGTACATAATCAATAGCCTATATATTGGTTTTATTCCTTTGAGTAACTAGGTCGATTTTCAGTTGGAATTTACCAGCTGAACAGACGGGATCGTGAATTATTGTAAGTTTTTTGAATTCCCTTTTGTCTTCTTCGCTTCAGCATCCATCTGGCTTGCAAATTTTAGAAGCCATGGAGTTGTTACCAGGAAAATGGTCCAATAAGTTTTCAATTAAATATCTTTTGGGAATATTTTTAATATATTTCAATACTTTTAATATTTCTATTAGGTTGAAAACTTTAAAACTTTGACTTTCAGTTACCAGATGTCGTTAGACACCTACTTCATGAACGTCAGTTGCAATGCGGGGATAAGCTCTCGGAGGTTCGTCACTTGGGACAGAGAGCAGCAAACCTACGCCTCTCTGATGATGACTCCAAATAGAGTCGAAAATCGTCGATTTACAGTGCTGGTTTGCGCTCTCTGTTCTAAATGAAAAATAATACAGCCTTCGCATTGCAACTGAATAAAAATGGTATACATTTTTATTTTAACTTACAGTAACCTTTTTCGAATCCATTTTGTAATTCCTTTGAATGAATTCATTTTGTTGCTGCATTTTTCTCTAAATGCAAATTGGTTGCCTGACTTATGCCGACCTCTGTATAATATAGTAACCATGTACAAACGTTTTTATTTCTCTGTGAACCGGGAAAGACTAAAAGTTAGATAAATAAGAAAATACTGCTAGCACTAGCTTTTATTCGACACCTCATCTGTCATTCTACCAGGTATAATGACGGATGAGTTGTGTTTACGAACAGACGAATGTGGATAATTCAACGTTTTCACATTTTTTCAAAATTGGGTGAAAACGGTTTCCAGAGTAGAAGTCGAACGCCAAATCTAATTTTTATTAAATTACAGATGACATTAGTTATTGCGGTTTAATCATATATAAATAAAATATTTAAAATGTAGAAATAAAAAAATAAGAAAGAGAAATTTACAGGGTGGCGATAAAGTATGGAAACAAGGTAATTTCTCGGAAACCGCTCTAACAATTTTTATATATTTTGGTGGGTAAGAGTCTTCTAACGCGACCGATATTATAGTGGTAATTACATTGTTGTCAAATCTTCCGGTTTTCTGAAAATCTTATAAACTTTTTTATTTTAAATAGAATACCCTGTATATTTTTGCGTTTTGAAGTCCTTAAGAAATAGTGATTATTTTTCATGTACATTCCCTATAACTAAATCCCACAATTTCGGAGTTATTGCTACATTTATTTAAAACAAAATTTTTAAACAAATTATAAAAATCAATTTTTTTGGCCCGGGTAAACACTATTTTAGGTTGTTTGGATCATTGGGAACAAAAAAGATATTCTGTAATTTTCATCTAAAGTTATTCATTTCCGAGTTATAAACAATTTTATACTGAAAAAAAAATCGAAAAATGACAATTTTCAAGGTTCAAAACAAAAGTAAAAAATATTATTTTTTAAACTACGAAGTGACTAAATTCAAGCTCTAGCCTTATTGTATCAGCTACCGATAAGTGATTTGGTCTTATTTCATTTTAAAATATTATTTTTTAGTTGATCGCCCGTCCTCTCATATGCGCTTTATTAACAATAAATGCTTTATTAACAATAAATAAAATAAATATTAACAATAAAAAAAACAATGTTTTAGAATAAAACTTACCAAAAATTCTTATAGGGAGCCAATAGAAGAAGGTTTGACCTTGAATTTAGGTACTTCGTTATTTTAAAAATTATTTTTTTACTTGTGTTTTTGAACCTTAAAAATCGTCATTTTTCGATTTTTTTTGAGTTTTAAATTGTTTATAACTCAAAAATTATTTACTTTAGAGAAAAATTACACTAGGCCTTTTTGTTCCCAACGATCCAAATAACCTAAAATAATGTCTACCCGGGCCGAAAAAATTGATTTGTATAATTTGTTTAAATTTTTTTTTAAATAAATGTGGAAATAGCTCCTAAATTATGGCATTTAGGTATAGGGAATTCAACATGAAAAATGATCAATATTTCTTAAGGACTTCAAAACGCAAAAAATATACAGGGTATTCATTTTCAGATAACAAAAAATAACAAATCTCATTAGATTTTCAGAAAAACTGAAGATTTGACAACAATGTAATTACCACTATAATATCAGCCGCATTGGAAGACCCTTACCCACCAAAATCTATAAAAATCGTTCCAGCGGTTTCCGAGAAATTACCGTGTCTCCATACTTTATCGGTACCCTGTATAGCTGCTCTTATTGAATAAAATTAAAGATACTGCGAAAATCCAGTTGAAGGATAAAATAAGATTAAAGACTGTGATATTGTAGATCGCCGAAAAATATACCAATATTTAAAAATATATCAATCGACATTAGGATAAAAATTATGTAATAGTGATATGTATAATCATCTAACACATCATCAACATTATCAATATTGCTAGAATCTAAAGTAGAGCTTCGACCTTCCCAAGTATATTTCATCAGCTAGTCATATTCATTGACCATTCTATCAAGTTTTGGTCTACTTCTACGACTACTATTCTCTTCTTTGAGTATCAGTTTCATGTTAAAATGATAATGTCGTTATTAGTTATCTTTACTGGTGTTCTTGATTTTTTCTTTTACAACTCTAACATATCGCTTAATCTTACAAAGTCAAAGGCTTTAGTCAGATCTACAAATAGATAGGATTGTTTTATTGCAATGCTTTCTCACTAATTTGTATGGCTATGATCTATTTTGTCAAAAGTATTGTTGCACTTCATCCATTATATTTTTTTCATTCGTCTCTTTATATAAAATTTATATAGTGTTAGTAGGCGAGATCATAAAGCAGTAAACCTACAGATTTCAATAAAACTTATTGCATTCGATTCGTAAAAGCTCTAGGAAATTTTCTGAACTAAAGTGATGATGTAGAAATGAAAATTGCTCTAATATCCAACGAAGTGCATTTTTCAAAGTACATTTGGAAGTGATGGAATATAATAAATTTATAATTCGGAAATATTTGGAGGATATGAGTTTAATATTACTACTCAAGAGTTTATACGAATATCATAACGGCGATAGCCTCCGAGGTACCTGGTGAACAGGATGGACCTCGCCCCCTGGAGTTTTGTAGAAATTAGATACAAAATCAGTACAGGCTCGACATTTTGAGGTTTTTGGGATCGCTGAACACGAATATCAGCTCATCTTTGCTCTCCGAGGCACCTAGTGCCCAAGAGAAGCCACGTCTCCTGAAATTTTGAAAATTCCTGAAAATTCGATAAAAAATCAGTGCAAACTCATTACATTGGAGTTTTTGGGATCACTGAACACGAATATCATGTCCGCGATGGTCTTTGAGGCACCTGTTCTCCAGGAAGGGACTCGTCTCCTAAAGTTTTATAGAAATTCGATAGATAAATAATAAATTATTTCGTCCTGGGTACCAGGTGCCTCAGAGACCATCGCCGATATAATATTCGTGTTCAACGACCTCAACTTCGATTTTTTTTAGAGGCTATAACTTCGTTGTTCAATACCATTTATATAAGCGGACAACTTCCTAATGGCTGGTCTAATTCACTGTTTATAGCTCTACCTAAGAGGACAATAGCAAAAACCTGTGCTGATTATAGAACCATCAGTACCATAACCATCATTTATTGAAAATTTTTCTGAAGGTAATACATGGTCGTATCTACAATAAATGCTAGGAATACCTGGATGACACACAGTTTCGTTTGCGTAACGGGTTCGGAACGAGAGAGGCATTGTTTGGAATGAATGTACTTGCTCAAAGATGTCAAGGTATATAAGTAGACATATACTGTTGTTTTATTGACTTCCAGAAGGCATTTGATCGTGTTAAGCACTCTATATTGATCGAAGCTCTAAAAGACATAGGCTTGGACGGCCGAGATGTTCGAATAATTGCAAATTTATATTGTAATCAAACAACATCAGTTTTAGTAGATGGTGTCCAATCACAGGCTCTTAATATTAAAAGAGGAGTACGGCAGGGATGCCTCTTGTCACCACTGCTTTTCAACGTTTACTTCGAAAGAATTTTCAGAAAAGTTCTTTCTGAAAAACGAGAAGGAATACTTGTGAACGGTGAAGTCATCAATAATTTGCGATATGCGGACGATACAGTACTCCTAGCTTCTAGTCAAGAAGATCTGCAAACACTACTTGATAGTGTCGTTGAGAGTTGTAGGGAGGCAGGTCTGGATCTTAACATACGGAAAACCAAAATACTCGTAATAAGTAAACATCAGCATATAAAACCGTCTATATATGTAAATAATACCAAACTGTAAGTTGATAAAATCGTTTACCTTGGAAAGCAACTAAATTCTAACACAGAAAGTCACGGCGAAATTAGATCTAGGATAGAGCAGGCTAGAGCCGCTTTTAGAAGGATGTCCAAGGTGTTATGTAACAGAGACCTAAAATTGACATTGAGGATCTGCCTACTTCGCTGCTACGTGTTCTCGGTCTTACTTTATGGTGTCGAGTCCTGGACTGTGAATAAAGTCGATCTAAATCGCCTTGAGGCTTTCGAAATGTGGTGCTTTAGAAGAATTTTAAAAGTTTCCTGGGTGGAGAAGATTCGAAACTCCACAATACTAGAACGTCTCAGCAAGACTACTGAGATCATAAAAAGCATCAAGCTGAGAAAGCTGGAATACTTCGGACATGTAATGAGAGGTTATGCAAGACATTATACAAGAAAAAATAGCAGGCAAACGCGGTCCAGGACGAAGAAGAACCTCATGGTTGAAAAACTTGCGAGATTGGTATGGTGTTGATACAAGCATGCTATTTAGGGTGGCAGTGAATAAAATTAGGATAGCTATGATGGTAACCAACGTTCTGAAAGGACATGGTACATGAAGAAGAAGAAGATCGACCTCAAAAAGCATCTAGTAACGACTTTATCCTAATTTTGTATCGAATTTTCACAGAATTCAAAAATTCGCACAAAAAAAGGGTTTCCCCCCTCGTATTAAAATTTTTTAATATTCCATTTTAATTACTTGCATCCGGAGATTGGATTTAGCTGTATCCGATATATGAGCTTATAGCCCAATAAATGACCGTTTTGGAGTGTAATTTCCAGGGACAACTCCGAATTTCATGAAAATTTGGATTTAGGTTCTACTTACCCTCCACTTCAAAGTTGAATTTGTGCCGTTGGTTGTTTTTACTTGGGGAGTGACATTTACCCCTTCTCGGGGGCTGAAAAACGCGTGTTTAAAATAAGGCCGGAAATGGATAAACTGACTTATTTTAAGCACCTTTTGTTCTATAAAGTGTTTTACGTAAGTCAATACTTTTCGAGTTATTCGCGATTTAAAATGTTGATTTTTCGACAAAAAAAACTACGTTTTCAGACCGTTTTTCCCAAATAACTCAAAAAGTAAATATTTTATCGAAAGAAATATTTTTAGCAAAAGTGTAGCCTATAAAAAACGAAAAAAATGGTGTACCAGTAATGTCTACAAATTGAGTAGAAGCAAAGTTGTAGCACATGAAAAATACGTTCTTATTCGTCTAATTCCAAATCGAATAATTCAACGCGAAATCACCTAAGAAACAAGCGTTTTTCGGGAGAACCATATTAAAATTTTTAAAGTATCGAAAAAATGCTTATTATTTGTTTTTTACAAAAGTTTAGAGCATTAAAAATAAACAAGTTACACTGAAAAAAAAATATTTGGCCCCTTTTTTTTGGTAAAAAAATCGTGAAAACCTTCCTCTCTTTAGCACCCTAAATGAAATTAATCGTTTGGCTTTACCATCTATTTTAACTGTATGTGTATTGTTTATATGATCTGTAAGTTTGATTGGTTTGAAGTGCTTATTTTTCAAAACATTTGGTTTTATATTAAAAAAAAATTTTCTAAAAATTTTTGAAAAATTTCATTTTATCAAAATAACTTAAAAAGTATTAGTGATAAAAAAATCTTAAAGAGTAAAAAATATAGGTTTTGCTATTATAAATATGATAGTTTCATTTTGTTTCTCCGTAAGACAAAAATTGGTTAAGATATGGCTGTTCAAAATTTGCATACACTCGTGATTAGTGGCCCAATCAAGCTTTCTCAATTCAAAAATAAACACTCTATACCGGTGAGACTGACAGATCATATAAAAAATAGATAGTTAAGTAAATTGTTTGTAAAGCGGTAGCGATTAATTTCATTTGGGGAGCTAAACACGGCGAGATTTTCATGATTTTTTACAAAAAAAGAAGAGGGCCAACTTTATTTTGAGCGTAACTCGCTTATTTTTAATGCTAATACTTTTGTTAACAATTAAAACAAAGCTTTTGATAAACACTTTAAAAAAGTTTAAATGGGTTTTCCCGAAAAGTGCTTAAATTTTCGGTGATTTCACCTTGAAATATTAGATTTGGAATTAGACGAATAAGAACGTATTTTTCAGGAGCTACAAATTTGTTTTTATTTAATTGGTAGACTTTACTGATACACCATTTTTTTGGGTTTTTTATAAGCTACACTTTTGCTAAGAATATTTTTTCGATAAAATATTTATTTTTTGAATTATTTGCGAAAAACCGTCTGAAAACGTAGTTTTTTGTCGAAAAATCAACATTTTCAATGGCAAATAACTCGAAAAGTATTGACTTACGTAAAAAACTCTATAGAACAAAAGTTGCTTAAAATCAGTCAGTTTATCCATTTCCGGTCTTATCTTGAATGTATGTTTTTTCACCCCCGAGAAGGGGTGACTGTCACCCCCCAAGTAAAAGCAACCAACGGCACAAATTCAACTTTGAAGTGGAGGGTAAGTAGAACCTAAATCCAAATTTTCATGCAATTCAGAGTTGCCCCTGAAAATTACACGGTATCGCCGAATTTCCCGTTCATTTACTGGGCTATTATGAATATAACCAGTTATATGTTGCAGAGTAAATTGTCCGGATAAATTACATGTACAGTCAAAAAAATTAAAGAATACCCATGAACGATCACATCAATCACTTATTTTGTATTTGCTGTCTTTTTCTATAACAAACGTTTGTTATTTTTTTTTTCGTTTTTCCGACTGTACTGTAAATAAATTTAAATTAAATAAAATTTAACCTGAAGTAAAACACTCCTTGGTTTAGTTGGTATATTTTAAAAAAAATTTAAGATTTTTTTTTTAAATCCAAAAGGATTACGTTCAGAACGTTTTCGGACTTATCAGTCCATCATCAGTGAATTCACTGTCCTTGCTAAATAGCCACAATGCCAAACACTGGTTAAGTTGTATGTTCCAACTATGTAATGCAGTAGAGCATCATGTTGCTGGAAGTAATCCATTGGCATCCAATTTAGGCCATATTCTTTTACAATTTTTACTACGTAGTTGGAACATACAACTTAACCAGTGTTTGGCATTGTGGCTATTTAGCAAGCACAGGGAGTTCACTGATGATGGACTGATAAGTCCGAAAACGTTCTGAACCTAATCCTTTTGGATTTTTAAAATTTTTTTTAAATTTCTATTAAAATATACCAACTACACCAAGGAGTGTTTTACTTCAAGTTAAATTTTATTTATCTAGATGGTATACAGCCAACCTTCGGGTATTATCCCGTTTTATTTAAATTTAAATTAAAACCATTGCCATAAATAGTCAATGCTGCTCGTATTGTATCAAAACTCATAATAACAATCCGCCTAATATGTCTATCACAACATAATATATACCCAACAAAGGGTATTTAATATAATTTGGTCCTGAATAGCTTACAGAGCATAAACCATTTGAGACTTTTTCTACTATATGTAATTATCCTTGTTACATAGATATCATCTAAAATCCCTTTTGAATTTCCAGTGAACCGTCCAATTAATAACTTGTTAGACCAGCACAATTATTTCGCAAATAACACCGTTTATCTGGGCATAATTATTAATGAATTATATAAGCAATGACCCGTGTGAGGTATGTAAACAACAATGTTGTTTCGTTTAACGTTCAAAGGAGATAAAGCCTGATACACTGCTCGAACAGCATTGTAGTAGGGAACAATGGATGTGTGTAGATTCGTTGTTTATTACAGGATCTAGGTGTAAAACAAGACTGATACTAATTGAAATCCACATAATAGGGGAGTGCATATAGGTTTTCACTTCGGAAAAAATCAAACAAGATAGACCTTTTTGTAATTTCATTAAAAAATGTTTAATAAACAACATATCAAAAAGTTCTACTCAAGAAGTGGGTGCTTAGAATTAGATGTTCTTTTTAATAACTCCGAAAATATAAATTTTAGAAAAAAGCTGACTTGACCATTGAAAAATTCAGAAAATTTTACAAAAAAAACTTATATAAAGAATTTCCTAAAATTAAATCTGTATCTTGTATAATTTTTTATTTATAACGCTAAAGTCACCCTTCTCACAAACATTGGCGCACTGTAAACTAGCGTACGGCGAAGTGCACGGTTGAGCTATTTTAATGCAACTCTTTAACTAATGGATCAAATGAAACTCTACAAATTGAACATGAAAGCAGAATAATTAGGCTATCTTACGGTTATAACAAAAAGAAATAAAATGTATGGGCATAAGTACGGTGGGGGCGGAAAGTGAGCCTTACATGAATTTTGTTTAAAAATGATTTTAAAATGTGTAACTAATACAATTTTTCTTATAAAACCCTAAATTTTGCACAACTTACCTTCCAAGCATCTTACTAAATGATGTTTCATTCCAAAAAAATCTCAAAAATTTAATTCAAATGATATGACGTCTCAAAAAATGTAATTTTTGAAATATTCGTAGTTTTATAGAATTACCACCACTTTAAGACGGTATTACTCAAGTTTGAACAAATCTATTGGGACCGTGCAAGTTCGGAAAAGCGACACCTGGTTTCTACGCTCTGCACTTTTATTCGCACTTTTAATTATATTGGCCAAACATGTGGTCCTGGTTACTGGATAATTGTCAAGGCCATAGTCCAAAAAAAGTAATAAGAAGAAAAAATAAGATTTAGGTTATGTTATTAAAACGTAAACAATTGTATGTAATAAATAAAATTAGTTATTAAAATGCAGTACTGCGAGCAAAATACAATTAATGAAATTTACCTTTATACAATAATTGCATATCATATCAATCTTGTGGAGCAATATATGATTTTTATTCTTCAATGACAATAGGTATGAAATGTACGTCAATTTGACAATTTCAATTGACAATATGAATTATTTAAGAAAGTTGTAATATTTCTCCGCTATTCGCGCACGATCCTTTCGCGTATCCCTTCCAATTACTTGCACACTGCCAATTACAGTTTTATAAGTGCTTTTTTAAAGCTTAGGATATAATCTTTAAAATGCACTAAATTATGTTACTTTAGAAATGAAATAGACTATTTCTTTTTGAGAAAATTAAGAGAGATAATAAAAATGTAATACAAAAACCGAAAATTACCAGAAAAAAATGTTTATACAAAGTGATCAAAACTTTTTTCTGTAAAACTTACCTAAAATACATTTAATAATAAGCTTCAACAATAATAAATGTTCAGCAAAAAAATTTTTTAGCTCTTATACAGTATGTCTGCGTAACTTGGAACCCTTTGATAACTTTTTTATTATCAGCTTTACGAAAAAAAGTTATTCTTTATAAAATACTCTGCATCGTATGTAGTCGAAGATGCAATCATCAAATATCAAATTTAATTAATTTTATGCGAGGTATGTCAAAAAATATTAATTTCACTCAAGAGTAAAGTACCGTTACATTTCACAATATCGGAAATTGTTATTAAAAAAAGTTGTTTGGAATTAAAAAATTTGTTTTAGCGTTGAATTACATCCCTCTAATTAAAATATTTTGAATAATAAAGGCACCTCTTAAGAAAAATTCATATTTTTTACATGCCCCGTATAAAATTAAAAAAGTTTGATACTTAGATTTTAGACCACGGAGAGCAATTTATGAAAAATAACTTTTTTCGTAAAAGTGATAATAAAATAGTTATCATAATTGTAATAAAATGATGACGAGTATCCGTAATTTGAGAAAAAATTGAAATTTTTTTTCAATTAAAATTATGTAGTTGTATATTTAAACATAGTTTTTAATTTCAAACAACTTTTCATAATATCATTTTTTGATATTCTGGAATATAAAGGTACTTTACTCTTAACGTAATTCATATTTTTGACATAACTCGTATAAAATTGATAAAATTTGATATAGGATGGTTAAGTTTTAGAGTTTTGACTATCCAGAGCATTTTATGAAGAATAACTTTTTTTCATAAAATTGATAATAAAAAAGTTTTCCATGTGGTTCCTAGCTACGCATACATACTGTATAAGAGCTTCTGTATAAGAATTTTCAAATTGCAATGCCATATTCGGATTCAGCACAATCAAAAACAAAATAGAAACATATTTGATCAAAGTAAAGTGATGAATTTTACGATATTTTTAAAATTAATATTGTTCTGAAGCTATTTTCTTGAGGCATTTTTACAATTTTAACTATTTATAATGGGAAATTAGCCACAATATTATTAAAAAATGATTTTTATTAACGTTTCGACGCCCAAATCGGGTGCCGTTGTCAAAATAGTATTATTATCAGTAGTATTTTGTATTTTGACAACGGCACCCGATTTGGGCGTCGAAACGTTAATAAAAATCATTTTTTAATAATATTGTGGCTTATTTCCCATTATAAATAGTTAAATTTTTTAAAATTGTTTATACAAAAGCATTGTTATTGTTTAAGCAATTAATAAACAGTTAGCGGCCAAATCTGCGAGTAGAATTTTTTTACTTAAACAAGTATATAAACTAACAAAAAAAGTTTTAGGAAAATATAAGCTTGTTTGAATTTTTCCGAAACAATGCATGCTTTCGTTCTAATTGCACTCCCCTATATTTGAAGTACACAAACTCTAAGCGCCTTGTTTGAGAAAATTATATTTGTGTTTCTATTACAATTTTAGTGGTCTCTTTTGATAGTTGCTATTTAAAACTTTTCTAACTAATTTTCGAATTAATAATGTAATTAATACATAAGGTGGATACAACTTCTCGCTATACCAGGTATTTTATCTGAAACCTAAACTTTAAAACAAAATCAAGAAAGTTATTAATACTTAAATCTTGCAGTTCTCGCTAAACCTTATCAAAAATAAATGCCCTGCAGAGCTCTGAGAAACTTGATTAAATATTTAGTTTAAGTTAAATAAGTTTTTTAATTAGAAAAGTAATATTAGATTAGATCCGACTTGAGCGTTGAAAGCACAGTTTTCTTTCTTGGCCGCAAGCAAAACCAAATCAAAATGAACTGATGTTTGTACCAATTGGTTTACATGTTAGAACTACTAGATGTGGGAAATATTTCGGATGGCTTTTGATTTTAAGATGCAGTTAAACATTGATTAGTGTTTTAATCATTATGTGTTGAACAACTATGTTTTTATGGCTATAAAATAAAATACGTCATAAATAATTTACTGTTCCTTTGAATATAAAACAATGTTAACAATTCTAATAGTCAATACTTGAAAAGTCAATATTTTATTAAAAGAAGTCATTTACACAGAGTTGGAAGAAAATGTGAAACCGACTAAATATCCAATGAAACAAAAAAGACGCCACTCATGAAATTTTGCATGCATATACAAGGGAATCGTTAAGAATGTCCAATCTCTGAGTTGTAGATTCCAGACCTCAGAATATTAAGATTTAACCTAAATCACTTAAATAAAATGTGGCTCGTTACTGAGATACAGGGTCTTTATTTAAAAATTTAATAACTATTTTTACCCAGTGCTTTAAAACCATTTGACATATCGTTGTCATACTTGGCAGAAAATATAGGTACTCTAGATCCTACTACATTATGATAAATAAACGTTTCTGGCTACTAACAAAGGCGTACGACAGGGCACAGTGAATGGTTTACCCTTTCCAAATTCTACGAAACTGGCGGAATTGCTATTTTAGCACAATATTTCGACTCACCAATAATTTCTATATAAATAACGTTCTTAATATACTACGTTCATTCGTAACGTTATAGTTATTAACTTTGGAGATATTTGAAGTTAAGAATGAAATGGCACAAATTCCGCCAGTGGCGTCGAATGTGGAAAGGGTCAACCATTCACTTTCTCCTGTCGTACGCCTCTGGTAGTAGCCAGAAAGGTTTGTTTAACACATTTTAGTAGGGTGTACAGTACCTACACTTTCTGCCAAGTATCATAAGTATATGTCAAATACTTTTAAATTACTGAATACAAATAGTTAATATTCATGTAATTGATTGTTTAATTGAAATTGAAACTTTAGGTTTGATTGAAAAATTTAAAAATTATTTGTACCCAGTACTTTAAAAGTATTTGAAATATCCCTATCATACTGGCCAAAAATGATAGGTACTGTGCACCCTACTGATTTATGGTTAATCATTTTTGCCTACTACCAGAGGCGTACGACAGGGGAAAGTAAATGGTTGACCCTTCCCACGCCACGCCACTGATGGAATTGCCATGTTAGCATAATTTTTATTTACTTTTTATGTAAATAATATACTCTTCATTCGTAACTATAAAATCATTAAATTTCGAGATATTTGAAGTTAAAAATGATAGAGCGCAATACGTTAATCAAAATAGCTTAAACTTTACTGGACTTTTTTTGACTATGCATTGTGGCGTTTAACACGTTAATAATAGTTCGAACTGCTCAAAAGTTTGTAAATAAGTATTCAATTACAGCTTTTAAAAATTCGGCAATATTAAGTCTGATTTCTTCAAAATTTAGAGCTCTTTCCCAAAGATGAAGATCACTAAAACGGTTAGTTGCTTTATCCAATGGAACAAATAATTTCAATCTAAGTCAGTAGAATTATAATAGCCATCGAATCGTTTTATCTTTTGATATTATTCGCTGAAGAAAAGTTTCATCTAAAAAAAGCTATAAAAACAGCAGGAATATTTTCGTGACAATCATGCTATTGAAACCAAATATGACTAAATTATATATACCAGATTTTGATAGAACGCAATAACAATATTTTGCTCTAAATGTAATTGTATATGTGAAGTTAAACTTCATACAATAATAAATTAGCTAAAAATGTCTAGTTTTATGGTACCATACACTCATTTATTATTCCGGGCCTGGCAGTTAATCGATAGGAAAAACATTTGCTATTAAGTTAAGTGCATTTTTAGTTAGAAATAAAAATTTAAAAAGTTAGTTTTTGAAGTTCCTGAGTGGGAGTTCTATTATAGGCTCTGTCAGTCGGGCGGCGTATCTTAATTCAATTATCACAAATTAACAAAAATATACAGTTGGAATATAAATGAACAAACATCCATGACTTCAAATCCAACCAGGGGCGTAATTTGAGTGTCCGGGGGGGGGCATTTGCCCCCCCCTGACCCTGAAAATGACTGAAATTTACAAAAATAGATCAATTTTGTATTATGTTTGCATATATATTGTTTGCCCCCCCTAGCAAAATTTCAAATGACGCTTCTGAATCCAACCCACATTTTCATGCTGTTATGTGTATTACTGGCTAAATTGCCTTTTTATAGTTTTGGTGCAGAACCGCACTCAGTACAGCTTGTCAAATATACGGTGATACTACTTGGCGATTTAATGAAATATACGGTATAGACAGAGGCGTAGCTACCGCCGTATCAATTATACGGGGCCCCCGACATTCAAGGGCCCCAGCGCGGTAGGTCGAAATAAAATTCAATGTAAAAAAATTGAATAAAATATTCTACAATTATTTCACTATTAAAACGCTTTGAAACAGTGTATATTGTTTGGATATCGACATTTTTGTGTAATGGATTTTTTATCTATATATAAATTATATTTATCTATTTTATATTCTCTGTCGCTCGCCGTTATTCCATAACAACAACAGAGTTTTTTGTTTTTAAGCTACCTTTCATTGTCCATTCAACATTGGCTGTATATGAGACATTGTATAATGTATAATGCCAAAATGCAATTTTTGTAATCGATTTACCTTTGAATTTTTGAAACAGTGTGTATTGTTTGGGTATATTTTCGTGTAATCTGTTCTTTATCTATAAATTGTATTTATGTACATCTATTTGCCGGTCGCTCGACGTTATACCATAAGAACAGAGCTTCTTTGTTTAAGCTCATTTTCAATGTCCGTTCACCCTTGGATTGAAAAAACTGAATATGTTTTCAAACAATGAGTCTCAACAATTCAAATCTATTTTTCGACTTTGGTTTATTAGAGTTTATTAGGTTTATTATTATTTTTATTTATATTTGAGTGTTATAAATACACGCAAGACTTATTAGTTCCTATTTATTTAAATTTTGAAATATATTATTTTGTTTTATTGCATTATCATTTATTTTGTAATAATATTGACGATTTTTGTAATTTCAGTGAACTCTATTTGTTATTGTTTTTTTTTTACTCTTTGTGAGCTTTGTCCATAAAATTTTAAAATTTTCAGTGACAATAAAGCATATTTCTATTATATTCTTCTATTATATATTTCTATTATATTTCAAGCGTTTCTGCTTCTTTTGTTCACTATCCCATATCAGTCGTGGAAAAGGGCCCCGCGACAAACCTTGATATGGGGAACCTGTGGGGCTAACTACGCCACTGGGTACAGACTAGGGCATTTAGCACAAATAAATCGATTTTTAAATAGAGCACCTAGAAACTTGCAACTTTTTGCATTGTGTTCAGGATGACGGACGTCAAGAAAAAAGTCTACTATACAAATGTGGGTTGAAATGCATAAGTGCCACTTTAACGTGAATAAAATACATCCAAAAGTGCATAAACATGTCAAAATAAGTATCTTAAGCGCCAGATTTTGTCATTCAGGGGGTTTTTGTGGTCACTCTGAACACGAATACGTAATCAGAACCGACCCCCGAAGCACCTGGTACTCAGGATCAGGTACTGCTAAGGCACGTCATCTGGAATTTCGAGTGTTTTACGCACTGAATTGATGCAAACAAATTACTCAGGAGATTCTCAGGATACTCAGGAGTTGCTGAACACGAATATGGTATTAAAACCAACCCTCGGAGTACCTAGTACCCAGGGTGACTCATATACACGTCATCTTCTGGAATTTCGGGGCTTTCCGACACTAAATAGACGCAAATATATTACTTGGGAGGTTTTGGGGGTTTCTGTAGACTACTACACCATCAGAACCGACCTCCGAAATCCGAAAACGCTCTAAACTCCAGAATATGACGTGCATGTTAGTCACAATGGGCACTACCCACATAACAATTTCATGTTCTTAGTAGATTCATAGAACATACTTTTCAGAAAAAGTATATACTTAGAATATGCGTAATTACCATTGCGAATGTGCAGAGCATATACTGAGTATATACTACATTACAGTACTTAAACGTTCTATGTATATACTTAGAATGTACTACCGCACTTCTTTTCAGTTTATACCAAGAACATACTTTTTAGAAGATTCTAAGGAGGTGCTATAAACCTTCTATTTATATACTTAGAATGTACTATCGCACATATTTTTAGTATATGGGAAGAATATTCCAAGGAAGTGCTATATACCTTCTAGTTACATACTTAGAATGTACTAGGGCACATATTTTTAGTATATGGGAAGAATATTCCAAGGTAGTGCTATATACCTTCTATGTATATACTTAGAATGTACTATCGCACATATTTTTAGTATATGGGAAGAATATTCCAAGGATGTGCTATATTTCTCAGAAGTATGTTTTCAACATCACCCAATCTCATCCTAGGTTCTACTAATATATTATATTTACATATTCTAATTGCATATGAGAATGTATAGTTATTGCATTCTACAATATTACGTAAAAAGTAAGTATAAAATGTATAAACTTTAGTTAGTTATATAGGTACCTATGTATAATAAATATTATATGGGTAAGTAGCCTATATATAAAATATAAGTAATATATTTAGTTATTATGTGCACATCAAAATAAAAATGCTACTTATATAATTATATAATAGCCAAATATATAATATAATATGTATGTAAATTACTAAAATTTATAGGTATCTATATACATTATACATACTTTTACTTACTAGGTATTTAGGAAATATTGAAGTACCAATATGAATTTATTATTTTCAAGCTGCTTTTTATGTTCTTAAAATGTTTTAGTCCTTGTAGCTAGAAATACAGTCGCTTCTTCCTCACAGCGTAGACATAAATGCCTTAACTGTACTGGAAACTATTTTCATATTTTGCCTTTTTGTTACCTACCCCCTTCCCTTGTGCAGGTATAAAATATGCAATGCAAGGGTCAGAATAACAATGAATGGCCGTTTCCGGATTCCCGAAAATTATAAGTAAAAATATTTTTATGGTATAAACTCAAATCAAAATGGTGTATTCATTTCAATTGAAAACGAAACGAGAATTTCTCATTTTTCTTCAATAGAATTAAGTTTTAAACTTTTTTACCATACAATTAAAACGGTTTAAAAAAAATGATGAATTAGATAGTTCAGTAGTACCTACCAAAATACCTAAATTTGATTAATTATTCTTAACGCGAAGTTGATAATCTATAGGCTAACATTATTCTTCTTCCTATAGGTACATACAGTATATTCTTTTTAAGATATTTTAAAAGTATATACAAGTATGTGTTAAGCATATACTTTTGCATATACTTACGCATATACTAAGAATATTCGATTAAGGTATATTCTAAGAATAAACTTTTACGAACATTCCGAGATACTACGTACACGAATGTGCTCAGTATATTCGGTGCAAGAATATTCTTCGAAGCACATGCAAAGAACATGAAATTTAGAATGTTTTTTATGGTACATGCTATGCTTGTACTACGCATATACTAAAAAGGATATACTTCGACGAATGTTGGCAGGATATGCTTAGAACATGATGCGAACATCATTGTTATGTGGGTAAATGCTCCGAGGGTCAGTTTTTATGTCATATTCGTGTTCAGCAACCCCAAAAATCCCCCGTGTGTGTAATATGTTTGTATTAAATTAGTGCCGAAAACCACGAAATTAGAACTTATTAGGTACGTTTGAACGAAAAATCCTTAGACACATATATAAGGGGGTGAAAGAAAATGACGTATGGTGCAGAAGATAGGTATAATTTTGAACTATACGCAGCATACAACGAACCCGACGTCATAACATCCATAAAGATCGGACGTCTGCGCTGGATGGGCCATGTTGAACGGATGTTGGAGACCGAAACACCAAAACATATAATGAGAGAGACACCAGTAGGGAGAAGGTCAAAGGGGAGACCCAAACTTAGATACATGGAACAAGTGGAACAAGATCTGAAAACACTTAAGATTACCCACTGGAAGAACAAAGCAAGGAACAGAACAGAATGGCGGAAAATCCTAGAACAAGCCAGGACTCAAAAAGGGGTTGTCGAGCTACTGATGATGACGATGAATAGATTTTCTCTTTCTCTAAACTCTAAACGATTGAATATAACAAGAGCCTCACTCAAAGTTCTAAAGAGAAAATTAACCAATGACTAAAAACAAATACCAAAATATCATTAGTAACAGAGATAAAATTATTAATAGTAGTAGAAGATTTATATGCAATATTAACCTTCCGCAACTAACATACGTTTTCTGAACATTAAAGCTAACATCGGGTCTCAGAGACCGACATAAAAAAATGTTTCTTTTGACATACTTTCAAGCGTAGGATTGTGTTTACTCCCTGAAGGAGTAAAATTAAACATAAATGATACCTATTTTTAAATTATTAAACCTCTTTAACATTAGCAAAGTACCAAAGAAAATAAAACAATCACATAACATCTGCGCTTTGTCAAAGACAACCTCAACATTTCCATTGCTGTTTTCTTAAACCTAGGTTCACATTTTACTCTTGGCAATTGGGTTACTAAATTATCAGCACTTGTTTGCACGGTCTTTCGTTAATCTAAATATTTTTTTCATCGAGTAGATCATGGGTCCAACATGGGTCTCTGAGACAAGATTTGCCGATAATTGCGTAGTTAGTTAACACTGGAGACTCAAACTTCAACACTAAAAACAGGCAGCTACTGATGGCGGCGAAGGTTCATAACGAACGATTTGGATATAATCGTAAAAAGTCTAACTGGTCGGTCTCACAGACCCAATCTTAGTCACAGGAGGTTAACAGATGTCAACAAAACCATGATAAGCGACTAACCGAAAAGTTAAAAAATTCAGGAAAAACAATTATCATCAAGAATTGGAATTGCTTTTATATCGGAATATAATATGAACATATGAAACGAGGAGAAAATAGTATATTGTACAACAAGTGAGGAAAAAGGCATATTTCTCACAAGCGCAGAAGTTTGTTGGCACGAGCCGAGGCACGAGGCGAGTGCCGCACATCAAACGAGGGAGAATTATGTCTCATGAGTTAGTTGTGCATCGTACTTTTTCTATGGATGCGGTTTTGTCAAGAGTTCAAACTTCAAAATTAAATAATTTAGGTGCTTTTAGGTATATAATACCCATAAATTGAAATAAAATACATATAAATGCAGGTATTTAATATTCTTAAAATTTATATACTTACGTTATTTATTTAAAATTCTAATTAACAGTTATTTTTATAACAGTTTTGAAAGATAATTCTTGGTAAGTTTTGCTTCAACTCATTTTATTTGACAACATATATTGTAATCAATTACTTTTAATGGGAAATAAGCCACAATTTTACCAAAAAAATGATTTTATTAATTATTAATTATATTATTAATTTTATTAGAAAATAGCTTCAGAACAAAATATATTGTGTTTGTATTGTGCATTTTACCATGGAAACGGCGATCATAGTATTGAAGACCGTAGTAGAACCAGTGAGAAAAAATATTTCTCACTGCAATGGCCGACTTTTCTCACTGTATGAGAAATTGTTCGTTTTGAATGTATGTAAGTAGTGAGAGAAGCTGCACATTGTATAGCATCCATAGAAAAACATTTTTTATTGGCATTATCAACTTTATTATTATCTGATTTAAGTTTTGACAGTAACAAATTTAAACATAAATATTATGTTTTTGCAAAATTCTTCTCAAAGATTTTCTTATAGGTTGTTTTTTAAGCTAGATTTAATACTTTGTAATTATAGTTTCTTAATAAATGTCGATAAAACGATATATTTTAGCCATTTTTCATATTAACTAATTATCCCTGTCATAGATAAGACCACTCTTATTTATATTTTCCTCTTCTTTAGCAATAATTCTTGTTAAAGTTTAAAAGAACTTGGCCAATTTTTCTGACAAAAGTTATATATGACCATGCTTTCAGCCTCCTTTATATGTCACCATAAATGAGATAGGGATTTGTGTAATAAATGACTTGAGTATGAACAAAACGAGAACTTTTATTTCTATATTTTTGGTGATAAAAGCATGATATAGAAACTGGATAAATTTAAAACACTTTAGATCGATTTTTTTTATATATAATATAAACCATTCAAAATATACACATAGTTTCAAAAGATATGCATCACCTAAAATAAAATTATATCATGAGCTATATATTTAATTATAAAGTCAGTAACATAATTGTAACTTAACACGAATGGTTAGTTTTTTAGTTTAAAATGTTATTTTTTTTTTTCGACATTGGCCTAGACGAAAATTTTTCTCGGAAAATCCGGGTTTTCCCACAAAATCTTTTATTTTCAACTACAAATTTAGGTAAGTAATTATTATTTATCAATAATTAAATAACTTGGTGACATAAAAGCTTTTTTGGTATAGATTATATTTTCAGAAACCGGTGGAAATTGAACGAATAGTTTAGCAAAAATGTTTTATTTTTTTATTATTAGCAAATATTCTTCTTCTTTAACAAAAGAAAAACAAACTATGTATTAAACTATGTATTTACCATAAATATTAAAGAAAGCTGAAATTATAAACTGCAATATAAAGGAAAATTTGACATTTTTTGTGACAAAAATACCATAAATATTAAATTGTATTGTATTTAAGGGAACTGGATTTTTTATGCAAAGAACTTATAAACAGAATTGTTAATAATTTTGACTGCATCTTAAAATAAAAGTTAGGCAGAAAACCTGAATATTTTCAGTGAATTGTACATAGAGTAAAATTTTGATATTCGGAAGGATATGTTACCTGTTTACCGTCCATTTAACATTTTCTTATTGTTCTTTATAACTTTAATATAAACAATAGAGGCGATGTTTAAATTGCGAGTGTATTTTTGTAGTTTTGTTTAAAATATTCTTCCTTCTTATATTATCGTATTATATGTTTTATAATTTGTTCATTGTTCTTCTATTATAATCATATGATCAAACTTATAAAATATTATCATCTAGATTAGGAACTTATACTACTTATAGAGCGGAACTGAAACTTATTTTTAAAATATAATATTTTCATTTAATATATTGCCAAATATAATTTTTGTTATATTGTATAAATATTTAAGCACTCACAAATATATGCGTATTTTTTTTAGAAAACAATATAAATAATACCTGAGTAGAAGATATAGTCCTTAGGCCCACCATTAAAAAATATTACCTCCCTCATGAACTTTTTTTATTCAGTTATTCATGTCAAGTCGGACAACTTTTCTATTTCGGAAAATTTTCGTGAGGGTGGCGTTTCATAAATATAGAGGTTTCTAAATTTGGGTGCGTCCGATACCGACAACTGGAGTAAACTTAAAAATTTGTCGGACAATATTACCAGTAAATTAAAAGTATTTTATCAAACGATCTTGTAAAAAAATCATGATTTATGACTCCATAGTGCTCCCCCCATAGGGGAGCGCACGCATCATAAAGAGTCATAAAATTTATACCCTCACAGCTGATTTTTACAGTGTTGTTTGATAACAATATTTACAATTAACTGGTAATACTGTCCGACAAATTTTTAAGGGTAATTAAGTTGTCGGACGCACTAAAGCTGTCCAGTTGTCAAACGCCCTCCTCGCGAAAATTGTTCTTATTAGAAAAGTTCAAAAGTTGTTTAACTCGACATGAATAACTGAATAAAGAAGTCTCATAAGGGAGCTAATAAATTTTTCTTAATGGTGGACCCAAGACCTAATACACTATGATGGACAAGAATATAATGGGATCCATCCTAATTTTTTATACACTTTTTTAACCAGGGATCTTAGCAAAATTTAACCGTGTTAAAACATCGCATTAATCAGGTCTTTAACGAGTTTTTCCGTTAAAATCTATCTATAATATCCACCCTAATCAGAAATTTCAGGAATGCGATTTTTTCGTATTTTTACTTACCCATAAAAAAGTTCCTATTCATACTTAAATATAAACATTGTGACTGTTAATAGATAGAAAAACCTTCAAAATGGAGTACATATTTAAAAAAAAAATTAAATTATTGCTACAAAAATAGTAAAATAAGGCAAAATATTTAATTGTTCATAACTTTTGTAAAAATTAATTTACACTTTTCTGATTGCTCTTAACGATCTGCTAATAATTTTTTCTACGAGCGTGCAAAAATGTCTACTTTCGCGCACGCGTTTTAGTTTAGAAACTTTTACTTTTCCGCACGCGTTTGGATATTTTAATATGGCCTTAAAATAATTATATGCAATAAACTAATATTTAGATATTATTTACTATTTTATTTCAAATGTATCTTATTGTGTTCCTTGTTTTAATGAAATTAACGCGACAATTCGATGAAATATAGTACATTATATACCGCGGGACTGAAGTAGTACATTTAATCCTGAAGGTAAAGTTTATGGCCCGACCGCAGGGAGGGCCATAATTTACCTGAAGGATTAAATGTACTTCAGTCGCAAGGTATATACGATACTTTTCGTACTTCCGGTATGATTTTATTAATTATTTCAATAATTTCAATCAGTTTTTTCTCTCTTCAACTCATTTAATAAACTGTCTTTAAAATAAGTTACCATAGTAACATTGCGTTGTGACAGTTATAATTTAGAAACATTGTCATTACTAGTGTCATTGTAAAGAAACATTGTTATTGATAATTATTGGTATCATGAGTGAAGAAGGTGTATCTGATATTGATAAAAGAGCAGCCGAAGTAGGTGAAGAATTGTTACCACCGAAATCTAGAAAACTATACGAGCAGCAGTACGATGCTTTTAAAAAGTGGTGCCGCTTAAAAAATGTGAGACAACCTACTGAAAATGCGCTGTTAGTCTACTTCGATGATAAATCAAAAGCGGTTTGTGCCTCAACTCTCTGGGCAATTACCATTCTAATTAATTATATTTTTCAATAAAATATCCCTTAAATTCGTTTGTTTGTGATTTAATCGTTCCGGGAGTTTCGTCAATATTTAATCCCGGAGGGATTAAATGTGACACTTTAGTACCTGTCACAAGGGAGTGAAGTTGTCACTTTAGGCCCGGAAGTACGAAAAAATTATTTTGACATAATATTTGAAAGTCAAATCGGGAGACAATAACAGGCTTTTTGAATCATCGTCACGGAAACCAAGATCGTCGTCATGCTAACTAATTATATTGAAAGTTTGGTTTTGACAACCTTGTCAAAGAATTAATTTGTGTATGTATTTTCATATTAATTAAATTCATTGATTAAGATTTGGTCATTTTTTAAAGACTCGTAGAAAAAATATTTTCCTAACTCTTGCAGAAAGTCTCTTTTTCGCACTCGACTGCTTGCCGAACTCCCGCTTCGCGTCGTTCGGCAAACTGCAGTCGCGTGCCGAAAAGTATGACTTTCTGCACTTGTTACGAAAATAACTAGGTATATAAACACTCAAAATTTCATTTCGTTATCCACGTTTCATCCATTAATTTTAGTATAAAAATATTGAAATTGTTTATTATAGAGGTCCCTTTTTGGTAACAAAATAAGTCATAAAATAATGAAGATACGGTAATTCTATGGGTACGATATGGAAAAAAGTTTTATGTGCCCTGAGTTGTTATTTTTAATTACAAACAATTAGAATAACTTTTGAATTAAAATTGGACAGAAATCCTTTGTAAAAGGTATAAAAATTTTTTATTAAAATCCCTTAAAAGGGCTACATCACAACAAAACGTTTACGATTTTTATAAAAAATCATCATCAGTGTTCGATAAACTGGATGCTAGCTGAGCCACAAAAGAAAAATATCTGGGTAAAAACCCTTTACATGTAATAGGTAATTTTTACCCAGATATTTTTCTTTTGTGGCTCAGCTAGCATCCAGTTTATCGAACACTGATGATGATTTTTTATAAAAGTCGAAAACGTTTTGTTGTGATGTAACCCCTTTTAAGGGATTTTAATAAAAAAAATTATACCTTTTACAAAGGATTTCTTTCCAATTTTGTGATTGATGGTATACAGCCAACTACAGGAAAAACATTTTCTTTTCCTTGTGGATTTTTTTAACTTTTGAATTATTATTTATAAACGAACTATGTTTTTTCTACGAGCGTGCAAAAATGTCTACTTCGCGCACGCGTTTTAGTTTAGAAAGTTTTACTTTTCCGCACGCGTTTTACTTTTCCGCACGCGTTTTTAAATCGACCAAGAGGTGTAGGAAATACGAGACATTAAAAATGACCAAATTTTTAAGTGGGCCGATTTCTATGCACGTTAGTTTATTTCCTATTTTTTAAAAGCTGATAATTTTTTCAGGAATTAAAAAAAGGTTATTCTGGAACGATTAGGTAAAACGTATGGATATATATATATATATATATATATATATATATATATATATATATATGATCGGTTTAGAACGTCTTGCGGCGTTGTCCGATTCCCAAATTTCATTCCTTCCTATTTTGCCACAGGTCATCCCTGAGGTCTCGCGCGCTCATCGCTTTCCGGATGCCGGTGGTCCAATTAACTCTCGGTCTCCCTCGCTTCCGATGTTCAGGAGGTTGCCATTCCAGACATTGTTTTGGAAGTCTCTCGTCATTCATTCTGTTTACGTGTCCATACCAGATCAGTTGTCTTCTCTCTATATCTTTCATTATTGTTCCTTCTATTCCCATTCGATTTTTAATGTCTTCATTTCTGATATGTTCTCTTCTGGATATACGTAATGACTTTCTGATTGCATCCATTTCCACTACTTCAATTTTGTTTTTGTTTTTTTCTGTAAGCCTCCAAGTTTCAGCATCATATAATAAACTACTCTTAATCATAGTCTCGTAGATATTAAATTTTCTCTTATTCGATATTTGAGTACTCCAAAGAATATTATTGAGACATCGGATTGCTCTTTTTGCTTGTATAATTATGGAAGTAATTTCTTTGTCATCAGTTCCAGTTTTATCAAATGTTACTCCTAGATATTTATAATCTTGGCAGGCTTTAATTTTTTGATTATTTTCCATAGTAAGATGAATATCGTTCTCTTCTGAACCAACACATAAGTACTTTGTTTTATCTATATTGACGTCCAATCCCCATCTTGAATATTCCTCGACCAACTTACGCATCATGTATTCTATGTCTTCCCTGTCGTTGCTATTACGACCTGGTCGTCCGCTAACTGGAGCGTGTAGAGGCATGTATTGTTTAGCTCGATGCCCGTTCCATTTACTTTCCTCTTCCAACCTTTAAGTGCTGCTGCAACGTAGATTTTAAACAGGGTCGGAGATATGCAACATCCTTGTCTAAGCCCCTTAGTTACTGGAAAGCTGTTAGTAAGTGAGTTTCCTATCTTTACTCGTGAACGTGATCCTGCATATCGATTTTTTAATGCATTGGTGAGAGTGTAGCTTACTGGTGATGCATGTAGAACTTCCCACATCTTATTTAAGGGTATGTTATCATAAGCTTTTTGTAAGTCAACGAATGTCAGGTGCACTTCTCTGTTTCTGGCTGTTTTTTTCTCTATAATTTGTTTTAAACTAAATACGTTATCTGTACAGGAGCGGCCAGCTCTAAAGCCCCCTTGTTCTTCTTCTTCATATTGGTTATATTCGGACTCTATTAGGTCTCTCAGTATTCTGCCATACTTTTGGATAAAACGTATGGATACTTTTTTTAATTTACAATTAATTTATTTTTATAATAATTAAGAAACCTAATTATTCTTATTTCAAGATAAAGACCTGAAGTTTTATAGTAGCGTAGAAAATTGTTTGGAATATAACAAAAAAGTTGAATATTTTGGGAATATATTCGTGCTTAAACAAATTACATTGTTTATTTATTAATAATCTTATTAAAACATTGCATATATTTTTAATATACTCAGAAGGTACATACAAAAAAAGATCAAAGTCCGTCAACTATAACAGGGGATACATAAACTTTTTATTATTTTCTGATCTCTATGTTCTCTTTATGTTCTTACGCTCTGAAGGGGAAGCGTTGTCATGAAAGTTTTGCAGCGATTTAAATAGATTGCTTTATTTTTAGCACTGTAAATTTAGTAGTATAAGACCACTTCATATTGTTGTGTTTTTTTTATACCGATTAAATCCAACTATCCACGGCTTTATATAGTGTGGCACCAGCTAATGGAATGAAATTGTTTGTGTCCTTATTTTAACAAATTTAAATGTCCTGGGTCCACTAGGATAGTGTGATGTAATTGTCTTTTTTACGCGATTGACTCTACTATTTTATTTATTTATATCTTTAGGCACTAAGTTTAATTTAAATAAAGGAAGACTTAGGTACTTACATTATTTTATTTACATCACTTATTTATTTTAATAATTACAAATAACACGAACTAACACATCTAATTTATTTACAACTCAAATTTATGATTTAATTAACTAAACATAATAACTTCGATAACTAATATATACATTTCATTAAATCCGATTCGAATACAATTATATCACGCGTCGCGGCTCGTTCATTGACTGACTGGCCTGTGCTCGAATTCCTGTTCTTAAATACTCTGACAGCGGTCGCCTCGAATCGCCGTGGAAGGTCTGGCCTTTACTCGTAACCCCGAGAAGATTCAAGAATAACTAGGCCGGGTTGTGAGGCGTCACAATAGTCCATATTCTTTATTTTTAAAGAAACATCCTGTACCTATATTTTTGTATTTTTAAAAGCTTCTTAACAACCTATTCTCAACGAACTATATCATGTAGGGTCTGTTACGAATGATACGTGGTGAAATTTTGAAATTATGTATAATTTTAGTCCAAGCATGAATTTCATCAAAATTTGAAATTAATGAATTTTCACATTTTAATTTAAATAAGTGTATTGTTTAAACTAGCTAAATACGGAAATCAATTTTACAAACTGAAATCAATGTATAGGGTTTTGTATTTAATTTATTGACAAAAATTATACATAATTTCAAAATTTCACTAGAGCGTTTTTAATATTTTTTTAAAATGAGGACATAAACCAACTATTTTATTTCAAAAGTGATTTCCACATGGTATATTTCCTGATGCATTAAGGTGAACATTGCAAAAATTAATGCTTAGAAAGAAATATGTTTTGACAAAATTTCCAAATATCCAGATAAACATAATTGTTGGATTTCAAAACTAATTTGCTTTTGTATTGAAATAGCTACATGTGTATCACTAAAATTGATATACAGTAAAACCTGTCAGTAACGGCCACTAAAAATGAACGATCTATTGGCCGATATAGAAAGGTGGCCGGTATTGCCAGTTTGTGTAGTCCATAAATACATAAAAGATAATTGGAACTTTGTTTATTTTATTATTAAAAGCAAATATAATTCTATATATGAACGGACTCTACTAATACTACGAAAAAAAGGGGAAGTTAAGCTTTGTTGAAGACTTTTTCAATTCACTGTTATTTTTTTATAATGTCCTTTGATAATTTGAGTTTTTACAACACCATATTTTTCGGTCAACTTTTGTAATCTTAAACCGTACTTATAAATAGTGACAAACATTTCCTCTTTTATGACATTTCTAATAAATGTAATTTCTATAAAATATGCTTTAAAAATATGTGATTATTTGGCCGCGTCCGTATTATAAAGGTGGCCGTAAATACCCGATCATAAATAAGGGAATCTACATATAATTTGTTTGGTGAATTTTTAAATTGGCCGTTAGTACAGGTGGCCGATTTTGACAGGTGGTCGGTAACACAGGTTTTACTGTAGTTGATATTTCAAGCATAAATTTATACATCGCCTCTCTTCAACTCAAAATACATATATATTATATTGTTATACAGTTATTGATTATATATTATTGAAATGTATTCATTACAGTTTTTGCTATCCAATATTTATTTAGTCCAAATGCATAGAATAACCAATTTAAGCTTTGAATCAAGTTCTGCTGAATAACAACAAAATGTCACTACAATATTATGTTTATTATTATTCAAATAATAATAATTTTTAACATTAAGTGCCGAATTTGATGGAAATTATGATATATTATTATGGTCGACTAAAAGAATAGGTACTACTCACGATACTAGCGAGAAAATCAATCCAAAAGTCTCTTAAAAAATAAAAAAATTAAAAGTGAATAAATTCTTTGTCGCATTCATTTTAAAAATCCAACATTAGTTTTTTTTAATTGATAAAATATCATACAATGTGTTTAATAACTGCTTGGTAACGTCTTTGCATATTTTTCATTAAATTGTAAAGCACATTTTGGCCGATTCGACATGACATGATTTGAAAGGCATCTTCACTGCTGATAGTTTCTAAAACTGATCGTTTTACTTTAAGCGACATCTCCTCTTAGAAGTATATTATGTGAGCTATCGATTTTTTTTGTTTGAAAGACCTCTCTGTCATTACGCATGGTATGTATATAACATTGTTCACATGGTACATACCACATGCCTAATGGCATGGGTTATATTGTCTTTGAGGCTCGATTTGGTTTGCATTCATTCGCATCATCTCCACGTCAGATGACTCTTCTTCGTGTACCTCATCCTTTAGGAACATATCGTATGAATGATATTTGAAGTATTTAACATCAGCTGATAATTAATAACTAATTAATAACTACTATAATAGATAATTATTAACTACTGTGGCGAGCTATATAAAAATAACGAGGTATCAGCAGAAAATCAGTGCCCTTTTGACTACCCTATAAAGAACCTACTCTCTTACTCGCTGAAGTCAAAGATGCAATTAAATCACTAAAGAGAAATAAATCCCCAGGCATTGATTCGACACCATGTGAAATACTACAGTTACTAGGTGACAAAGGATTACATATCATCCATTCTATCTGTGTCGTTGTTTGGAATTCAGGAAAATGGCCATCTGATTGGTGTACCTCAATTTATATCCCAATACACAAAAAAGGAACTACCACCAGATGTGAAAACTACTGCACACTGTCACTAATAACACATGCTAGTAAAATTTTGTTGCATATCATCAAAAACAGATTAAAAACCTATCTACATTACCAAATACCTCAGGAACAAGCGGGGTTTGTAAAGGGTAAAGGTACAAGGGAACAAATCCTGAACCTGAGACAACTCATTGAAAAGTCTAGAGAATTTCAAGCACCTATGATTATATGCTTCGTTGACTACCAAAAGGCATTTGATTGTGTAAGCTGGATAAATCTGTGGTCAATTTTAATAGAAATGGGCGCACCAATGCACCTGGTGACACTTATTAAAAATCTGTACCAGTCTAATATAGCGACAGTACGACTAGATCAGAAGTTCTCAAACCAATTCAAGACCGAGAGAGGTGTTAGACAAGGATGCGTGTTGTCACCTGACTTTTTTAATATTTATGGTGAACATGTCATGAGGATGGTTTTAGAAGGATGGGCCGGTGGAGTAACAGTAGCTGGTAGGAAAATCTCCAATTTAAGATTTGCTGATGACACTACACTTATAGCAGCAAATGAGCAAGAATTGTTTGATCTTCTGCGAAGAGTTGAGTACGAAAGCAATAAAGTTGGTCTGAAAATCAATAAAGTTAAGACAAAAATAATGGTGGTCGACAGATTCGACACTATTCAAATGTTACAGGAATACCAAATAGTAAACACCTTTATCTATCTCGGGTCTAGTATAACTAACGATGGTACCTGTGAAGCAGAAGTTCGGAGACGTATTGGTATGGCAAAAAATGGGATGAGTCGCCAAACTAAAGTTTGGAAAGACAGATCTATCTCTCAAAATATCAAGATGAGACTGGTGAATGCCCTTGTATTTTCAATATTTCTATACGGAACAGAGACTTGGATTCTTCGCGAATGCGAGCGCCAAAAATTGATGCCTTTGAGATGTGGTGCTGGAGAAGAATGCTGCGCATACCTTGGACAGCTCATAGGACAAACGTTTCCATTCTAAACCAACTCTGCAATTCCATGAACCAATGAATTCTGCAATTCTTTGGATCACGTGGTTCGCAGAGGTGACGACAGTTTGGAGAGATTAATTGTTTCTGGAAACGTTCCGGGGAGAAGATCAAGAGGACGATCACCAACTAGATGGTCTGACCAAATAACGCATTCAGCTGGAAACTCATTCTGCGAAGCTCTTAGAGCAGCTGAAGATAGAGACCAATGGAGAAACATTGTTAGGAATATTGGAAGAAATCACGATCCTCAGTAATGGGGAAATGACAAGAGAGAGAGAGAGAGAGAGAGAGAGAGAGAGAGAGAGAGAGAGAGAGAGAGAGAGAGAGAGAGATACTTAATAAATGATATTTAACAAAACATTCTCAAATTACATCTACTTTATTAACACTTGGGATACAAGGACACCAGAATTTGGTGGTACTCAAAAGTACCGTGGGGGGACTAAAGGTTAAGAACATTTGCGATTCATTTTACTGTGTCTACAGCAGTTCTGAAGAGTTTTATTGTTTTAGAGAGTTGTTTCTCTAGAGTTTACATGTTTACTCTGATTGGAGTACGAAGGGAACCATTCTCGTTGGAACTTTACCGCGCTGAGTAGATGGGACGTGAATTATAAATTGTAAAATTCCCTCATCTTCTTTAGTCTTAGCATCCGTTATGGCTTGCAAATTGTAGAAGCCTCGGATGTGTAACCAGAGAAGGTTCCCATTGTTTTCAGTCTGGGTAGGATGTAGAGTAACATTTTTTGATGTTGTTTTACGTGCTATTAGATTGAAAACTTAGTCTTCAGTTTTATTGTTGTTTTTTCACTCCACTGCTTTAAACTTGTCAACCAGGACGTGTGTCGTCTCCCCGGTCTTCTTTTTCCTTGCATGACCAATCACATCAACTCATTTTTCATTTCTTAGTAGTAAGGAAAGTAGCTTATTTTTCTTTCCTTCGTAGTGTTAGGTATTTCTGTTTTTTTTTTTTTTCATCTTTCTTAATGTTTCCGTATTTGTTACGTGGTGTGTACATGATATTTCCCGCATTTTTCGATAACTCTACATCTCAAAGGTGGCAAGTATTTTTTCAGTTTGATTTCATTATTTTCCAGGCTTAAATTAAATTTACTATTGGCTTTCTGATATCGGATTTTATAATTATTATCTCATAGTGAGATAACTGTACACTCAATTCGATCCTATCATGCACTTCAGGTTATAAGAAGTTGGTAATCATCTTTCTATGCGCTCGCATTTGACGGTAATAGCCAGACCAACGTAATATTGACCAGTGATGTCCCCAGATCAAAATCGACATAAATATTTACTCTTTCGGGATTCAGTGGACGCTTTTGGATTTCATCTTGACTTTTGTCGCCCCAAATCCGACAATATTGTTTGTTGACGTACCCATTCACCCAAAAATTAGCTTCATCGCTGAGGATGATTTTTCATCTTGTTCTTCTTCTTTCTAGCATAATCGATCATGCTAGTAGACTACTGCCGGTTCATTGCTATCCAGTCTTCCCCGGACGATGAGGTCCAGCATTCTCGCCATCGTTTTCTTGGTCCACCCTGTGGTTTTTACCTACTGGGTTATTCGTTTTTGCGCTTTTAATGAGTCTGCTGTCCTCCATTCTCTTTATATGTTTGTTTCAATATCTTCGTATCTGTCTGACCCACCTTCCTATGTCCTGTATTCCACAGTTTTGTCTGATGTTTTCACTTCTTATTCTGTCACGTAGAGTTTTGCCTGGTATACTTTTTAGTGTTTTCATTTTAACTGTTCTTATCATATGTAATATCCTATTTGTTTCTGCTCTTGTTTTCTGTCGCATATGTTACAATAGGTCGTATTTTTATTTTATATATTTTGACATTGCTTTCAGTATTTAGATATTTGTTCTTCCATACGATTTCTTTCAGGCATCCCGAGATTTTAGCTGCTTTTATTGTTTGTTCTCTGACCTCTTTTGAGAGATTTCCATAGCTTGTTATTTTCTCTCCAAGATATTTGAAGTGATTCACCTGTTTCTCAGTTTTGGAGTCAATTTACTAAACGCAACAGCAAGTCACTTACTGTCACTTGCTGTTGCGTTAAGTAAATTTCAATTTCCGACTTATCATTGACGTATTTCGTATGCTTTAAACGATGACGCACGGGTAAAGATTCCCGGACTCAACTGTAACTTGCATCTTAAGCATAAAAATTATCATCTGTTCCTAACTGCTCCAAAGCCCGTTCAGGTATTTGCTAGCAATTTTAAAGGGATGACAACTAGCTTAATTTTTACAAGAATTATTCTTTTAGAGGTTTAGTTACATTCTTATACGTGGTGCATAAAATTTCTATAAACTAGCTGGGTGACTCCTTTTTTGACTTTGATTTCTTTCGCAACACCACTGTAGATCATCAAGAATTTATTCAGTATTTTAAAGTGTATACATATCTATATTTTTCTATCAACTCTTTAGATATTTGCTTTTTCGTATGTTTAAGGATTTTATATTCTTATATATCAATCCGAAATACGCTTTTCCATTTTCATAAATTCCCTTCCTATCGCAGTGCATTTTTAACTCCATCGTGGATGCAAAAAAGTCTGAAGCAAATTAGTTGCAATTTAAAAATTGTGGCGAATTTCCGTACTATATTAGGTACTTTATATTAAAAACAACCTAAAACACCACAAGAAAATTATTGCCTTGGTATAATAGTAGTGATGAAAATTTACAAGAATATTAAAAAATGCCAGTTGTTCAGCAGAATTTGGTTTAAAATCATTCAATGTTTATACCGTTATTTATTGTTGATATATTTAGTTGGATATTTTTCATTATTTCGAAAATGTTATAATGAATGTATACCAATTTGCTAATAAATTATTAAGAAAACAATGTTTCTCGTTTATTTTATTAAACAATTAAACCCAAAACTTATTACTAACATGGGGCTACTCAAGCAAAAAGCAGTTTGTATAGTTTCGACTACATATACAAACTGTTCGTTAAAACATTAAAAATTGTAAATTCTCGATAAATAATATTAATCCGACATTCTTTTAGGACCTGTCTTCTCTCCGAAATTGCGTTTCCCTTGATAAATGGTAAAAACTCTAAAAAACGCAGATTTTCAACAAAAAATTTTAGACCATAATTTTTTGATGGACTTTTGATTTTTGGCAAATCTTAAAAACATTAAAAACGGTAAATTCTCGATAAATAATGTTAATTCTACATTCTTTTAGAAACTGTCTTCCAGTGGCGGCTCGTCAGAGGAGGCAAGGGAGGCTCAGCCTCCCCATAAATTTTTTACACACTCTATACTGTTTTGTTTATCATGAATCGCGAAAACAACAATTACTCTCACTATTATACAACGTGTAAATTCCATATTGTCACTGATTATCCATACGTACGGAGCATTAGCATTATAACGCATGATCGCGTCTCAGTTTTATTACATATTATTGTAGGCAGGACCCTGGGTTATCCCGAGATGCATAAACGGAGCCGAGAAGCCCAGCATTCTCCGTTGCTAATGCTCCGTGCAGCGCAGCAGGCGTTTAAGGAGACCCGGTCTCCTAACAGTGGCATCTACGGCTAGGGATGGGAAAAATCTACCGGTTTAAACCTAAAACTGGTTTTTTTACTTCGCAATAACCGGTTTTACCGGTTATTTTTTTGTTCCGGTTATAACCGGTTTTTTCTTTTTAAAGAAAAAACCGGTTATTAGGTTTTTACGGTGATTAGGATTAGGTTAGGTATTATTTGGGATCCCAATCATAATTATTATTCTCAAGTAACTATTCCAAACAAAACCATAATTCAAATTTTATTTTATTTTATAAATACAGAAGCGAACTGAAAGTGCAATCTCACATCAGCCAGCAGAATCTTTATTAAGTTTTATTTAATATTTCCTTGAAAAGGTATTTGTAATCATAATATTTACATAAGAAGTGTCTGTTTGAATTAGACGCAAGCCAAACATCATCTATTTTTCACACTAAACTCTTAACTCTTGATATTGAAAGTCGGTGAATGATTTTATCTCATTTCCAAAAATATTGCTCTGCCTATGTATATCGTATTACTGATTACGAATACGAATCTCCAAGAATTTCCCTACGTTTTCAAAACGATACACCCATACAGGAAGTATTAAATGAGTTAAAATGTACCTATTCTAGAAATATATACAAACGTTTTAAAAGTAATACATGAGAAATTTTTTTTGATGGTAGCAAAAATAGCATTATCCAATTTATTTTTAAGTAAAATATTTATGTTGATATTATTTTCTTTTAAATCCCATTTCAAAGAGTCTGGGAAATTTTTTATAAGTTGAAATGATTGAGGAATTTTTTGATTTTGGGAGGAGAGGAAAATTGTAATTGTAAATGTAAGTTTGTAACCTATTGGATTAAAAAAAACCGAAAACCGGTTTTTCCAAAAACCGGTTTTTTGGCCGGTTATAACCGCCAGGTTAAACCGTAAGCAAAAAAAACCGGTATAACCGAAAACCGGTTTTTTGACAAAAACCGCCATCCCTATCTACGGCGGCATCACACGCTGCCCGGAGATATACCAAGGGAGGCAGAGTACTTTCTCAGCTCCGTTGGGTGGTTGGGTGCGTCTCGGGACAACGAATTTTAGGGTCCTGACTAAAAATAATGAAAAATCTAAAAGTGCGAATTTTGTTATGAAATTTGGTATGTGGGGTTATAATAATATTTGGAACAACTTGCTCAAATAACTTTTTCCGATATCTCTAACTCAAAGCAAAATATCGGTAATTTATCGTGTTTTTGAGTTCACAGTAGGCCGCGTTTAGAATTAAAAAAATTCAGTTGAGTATCTTAAAAAATTTGAAGCTTCATTATGTATGGACTGCAAAACTTCAAATCTGTATTTATTTTGATATGCATAGGTATCTATTTACAAATAGATGGAATTGTTAACAAATAAACTACACAAACTTTGGTATTAAACTTTTACTATTAGACTAACTATTTTTAAAATGATATGATATCATGAAATTATGAATTAGGATGATATTATGAAATGTAAATAAAAAATGGTCAAAAGATGGGGCCTTAAATTACATTTTTTGGCGCAGTTTTTGTCTAGATATTTTACAGTTAGGTATAGCCTCCCCTATTTAGTCCAAGTAATGAAGCTTAATATAGGACAAAACCTCGCAATTTTTACAGAATTGATCGATTTGCTTGAAAATTTGAGAATAAGTAGTGGATAGTCCAAGGATCAAAATCTATATGATGCCAAAAGGCGCTTTTACCATGGGGGTGGTTGCCACCCCATCTCGGGGGTGGAAATTTTATATTATATTTTAACTGCAAAAGTTGATAAAAACATTCATTCTAAGCAAAAAGTGTTCTATAAATTTTTTTGATAAAATTAATACTTTTCGATTTATTCGCTATCGAAAGTGTTAGTTTTATATCGAAAAAAATCAATGTTTTTTTATATAGGCTCATTTATGATTCACTCAATTTTTGCGGTAGAAAAAAATTTTTTAAACCAGCTTCTTGGAAATTAAATAACCTACAATTTCATATTTAAACATTTTTTCGTATCTCTAATGCTAATCTTTCTATTCTGAAGAAAATATGATTTTTTACCAAACTACAAATATTCGTTATTCGCTTTTAACTCCAGTTTTATAAAAACTATCATTCTAAGCCAGTCAAACTTCTATAATCTATTAATAATACATAAACAAAGAAGAGTAAATAGGGTCAATCACCAAAAACACCGCTAACTGACATTATTATGCTTCCAACTTGATTTCTCCTTTTTTTTTCAAAAAAATATATTGATTTTTTAACCGTAACTTTTTTATTTTTTATCTTAGCAAGTTTTGTAAAAAATAATTTTGTAGGTTTTTGCATGATCTTTAAGCCTATTGATATTAAATCTTTTTAAAATGCTCAGTCGCAAAAAGAGGTGACTTTGAGAGGGTTGGTAAAGGTGGTTTTTGCATGTTGTTACAAGTTTTAATTGTCAATAGCTCACTTAATTTTTGCCGTGGAAAAAATTTTTGCAAATCATGTTCTTGGGAATTAAATAAGCTACAATTTCATATTGAAACATTTTTTTCTATCTCTGATTCTAATCTGTCTATTCTGAAGAAAAGACCATTTTTTCCAAACTACAAAAATTCGTTATTCGCTTTTAACTCCATTTTTTTAAAAACTAATCATTATAAACCTGTCAAACTTCTAAAGCCTATTAATAATACATAAATAAAGAAGACCAAATAAGGTCAATGACGAATTGTAATTAGGGTGGTGATTAGGGAGTTGCTTCCTATCACTTTTTCGCTGAAAAAAATAGGGACTGACAATCTTTTCATTATAAGTCACTTAATTTTTGAGCTAGAGACCTTTGTTTTATTTCTAGAGATAGAGATTTTTAAATACTTTAAATTAGTTTAAACAAGTTGTCCTCAAAAAATGCATAGTTTTTCCGTCTTTTGACTTTGAAACTACAATATTTAGCATTTGACGAAGAAGAGCTAACATATAATAAACTATAGCTCTATTGCTATTGGCCTTAAAGGAAATTAAGAAAAACGGTTTTATGTATTTTTTCAAAAGGTACATTTTTATTAAGTAAAGTTGTTTTGATAAAACGAAAACTTTTGGAGTTATTAGCAGAAAAACAATTAAAAACATTGATTTTTTCGATATAACACTAACACTTTCGATAGCGAATAAATCGAAAACTATTAATTTTATCAAAAAAATGTATAGAACGTTTTTTACTTAGAATGAATGTTTTTACCAACTTTTGTGATCAAAATATAATAAAACAATTCCACCCCCGAAATGGGGTGGCAACCACCCCCATGGTAAAAGCGCCTTTCGGTATCATATAGATTTTGATCCTTGGACTATCCACTACTTATTCTCAAATTTTCAAGCAAATCGATCCATTCTGTAAAAATTGCGAGGTGAAAAGCTTCGGTTTCTGGACTAATTGTAAAAATCACGAGCCGCCACTGCTGTCTTCCTCTCCGCAATCGCTTTAAATTAAACTGTAAAAAATTCAGATTTGTAGAATTCTCCCTATTTTAAGGAACAGAAAAAAGAGAACAATTACTGATTTTAATTTATACTTTTTGTCTTGAAATATGTAAGTCAGTTTAAAAGTAATTTTATAAGAGCTGAGCTATTTTTTGGAAGAAAAAATTACTAATTTTTAGCATTTTTAGTATTAAAAATTTATTGTTTTATGTAGTGACACCTATCGCGGAAAAGCTACAACAAAGGAGGTTCCTGGTCAACATGAAACTTAGACAACCCGCGGATAGATGGCGAAAGCACTAATATTTATGGGCGCAACTCATCGAATGACATTTGATATACACTCAAATCGTATACAACCACTTCATTGAAAGCGCCAACTCATTAACTGGGCATTTCATATACTCTCCACATTAACGCCGGGTTTGCTTGACAGTATACCGTTTTTCATTTAAATTTACTATTTTAAAGTAGTTTAAATCTCAATCGCATTTATAAAATATCTTCTTCTTTAAGTGACATCTCCGTGACGGAGGTCGGCAATCATCATAGCTAGTCGGACTTTAGAAGTGGCTGCTCTGAATAGTTCATTTGATGTACCGGGTGTCCCAATAAGAATGGCTCTCGGCCATATCTCAGGAAGCGTTTATACTACAGCTTTGGGAAAAAAATTTATAACAAAAGTTGCCTCGAAAAAAGCCTGGAAATTATTTTCATGATTCTGTCCACCGCTAGAGGGCGTAATTGAATATCAAAAATTAAAAAAACGAAATGTTACCAAATTTGCCTAATGAAAGGGCACTGGAAATCCGATCATCGTATTCTTCATACAATTCTGCGCATATTTCATTTCACAAGTTTAAGTCTACCTGTGCAAATAAGAGGTGGGAGTGATTGGGAACCTTGTTATGAAAAAATCGCTGTAAGTCCGGTTGTGCTTAATCGATTTTTACAAACTTGGTCTTGTTGAAAACAGCTCTTTTTCGTCAATGTAATAGTTATAATTTGGAAACAGCGTATTACGTAATATGCCGGCTAGGAGGCGCTCTCTATTTTTTTTTAGAAATCTAGTTTTCTTTGGAAAATATTAAATACAAGTATGTATTTTTTTCCTGTATTACAAAATTAGACTAAATTAGCAACAGAATACCGATAACCGCATGTCGATACCTTTTTTCTATCTCGAGATATCTTAAAAAACTTGTAAATTTTAAACATAACTGTTGCTGTCTTATAAGTGGAAATATATAGAAGCAAGTAGTGTGCTATGGAAAAAAACAAAGGAACATTGTCCAGATGTCACCGTATATAATGAATCAAAACAACAATAAGACAAATGACACTATATAATATAACAAAAAGTGTGTGTACTTTGTACGTGCTTAAGAAGTTATACTTCTATTAATAAATAAATATATTTTAAACAGTTTAATTTTATTTTTATTTAAATATTACACTAATTTTAATACTTAAAATAATACCAATACTTAAAAATAGCGTTAATATGTAAATTTTTATGATGTTGCCTCCGCGCATTTGCTTTTCTCTCGATGAATCGTAGAAAATGTAAAAACATCAGATTTTCTACACAAATTTTTAATTTTTATTTTATTATATTTTAATACTAATTATCCTATTCCCAACTAAGATAAATACATAACTGTTTATTGTCACCGGTAAACTAAGTTAAGGAAGTCAAAGTGGAAACAAGTAGTGTGCTATGGAAAAAAATCAAAGTTTGAATGAGAATGATCACGATAGAAGGTTTAATTCCCAAATAGCACAAGTACGTTTTATGGACATCCAATGGACGTACATCTGTGTACATTGGAACGTCCAATGGACGTCCCGCTAAGGTACAATGGACATCCGATGGACGTCCGACGTTCACAAAATTGGACGTCCATAGAACGTCCGCTACAAACGTACAGTGTACGTTGTTGAAGCTTTCAGTGTACATCTTATGTACATTCAATCAGTGCCGGTTTATCCACTGGGCGCTTGGGGCGGGCGCCCAGGGGCCCGAAGTTGCCTTCCTTTTATTAATAACAAAATAAAGTCAGATAATAATCGAGGTACATATTATTTGAAATAGAGAAAAAGACTACGAAATACCTGATAACTTTGTAAGAACGTGATAACTTTTAAACCAGAGTGATTCCTTAGAAAATTGTATGAAATGTATGAAGCTGGAGACAAAGCTTGTTATATACGATTAATGAAAGCACATCTTATAGAGTAAAAACCAATGGAGGCAAAGAAAAGAGAGATTGGCTAATATAATACGAAAGTGTTACAGCTGTTTGTTGTTACCCGTGCAAATTATTTTCAAATGAAAAAAATAGTTTAACTGATTTTTGATGTATTTTACCCACTGGAAGCATTTAAATAGTTGGCTCAAATCTCAGGAAGAAAGTAAATTTTATCTGAACTCTATAGTTATATTAGTTTAGTGTGTGGCCACGTGTTGTTAACAAGACGTTTAGAAGTGTTCTCTCTCCCAAAACATAAAATTCTGGTATGTACACATTAAATTAAAATTAAAGCAATAAACAATATACCAATACCAATTACAAGTAAGAGCCTGAAATAAAATTAAAATTGAATAACAAGTTAACAACGAAGAAATAAAGAAAATCTCATATAAATATCTATAAAATTATACAGAATTTGTTTACTGAATTAAGTTTTTATTTACCAAACGTTTTTATACCGAAGGTAATTATTAAAGTTCATTGTAATAAAGGTGACCACACACTGTAAACTGTAAATATTAAATATAATGGGAGAAAACGAAAACAAACGTAACAATTCATGAAGTAATATCAGAAATTAGAAAAAATAGAACAGAGATAAAAAATGCAATAGAGGCTCTGGAAAGTAGATTATTAATACAGATTGCAGACTTGAAAAAGAAAAATAATACGTTAGAACAAGAAAATCAAACATTAAAGAAAGAAATTGAACAAATAAAAATAAACAGCAACGAAAATAGTATTGTAGTCTTTGGACTACACACATCTGTAAACAAACTAACCATTCAAGATATTTGTTTGCGCATATTTTCCCTAGTAGAAGTTGAAATTAAACCATCTGATATCAATAATTATTATACTTTGGGAAATAAATACAACAGCCCATTAAAAATAGATCTTGTAAACCATTGGATGAGAAGAGATATCCTAAAGAACTGTTTTAAATTAAAAGAAAAAAAGGGTATTTCCATTGCACCGGTGTTAACAAAGAAACAACAACAAGAATCCAAAATACTGCGACAAAATTTATTCCTAGCAAAACAGCAGAATAAAGAAAACAGCTACATAAAAAACGGCAAACTCTACGTAAATAATCAGCCCTATACCATTGAAGACTTAATTGAAGCTGAAGAAGTAAGCACTGATAGACTTTCAAATAGTGCTCCATCAACACCAAAACTAGAGACAGACACCCGTGTAGAAAACAACCCACTACCAGGAAATACCGAAAAGCCGAAATTTAAACCAGAAGAGAAGAGTGACCTAAATACAACACCATCATCTTCAAAAAATACCAGCAAGCCCAATACTCGCTTTCAAGACAATAAAAAGAGAAATAACTCCACTTCCACTTCTCATAGCATAATTAAAAAGTAAAGTAGTTTGCTTAATTCACATATCCAGTGAGACTATATTTTAATATATTCTAGATTTAATTATATACCATATTTTATTTTAGATTTACAGATTATTATTTTAGATTACTGTAATTTAGATTTACTTATAAATTGCAATTTCTGTCATTGAGAAACAGGAGAAAAAGTGAAGTTTATTAATTAATTATTTCTTTCTAATATTTTTTCCTCACTCTTTTGAATTATTTTATATTTGTATCGTATTATAACATATTTCATATAAGGAATATTTTGTTGTATATATTATGGATACATACATTAGGGACATTAATCACATACCTTTTGAAACAAAAGAAATTAATAACTTATCAAATTTAAAAATTTACTTACAAAATGATGATCAACATTTTAAAATTTTACACCAAAATATAAGGAGCATTTACAGGAATTTTAATGAATTTGAAATTTTGATTAAACAATTAGATTGCAACTTTGACTGTATCGTGTTAACGGAAGCATTTCGTATTGGCGACGTTGGTTGTCATAAGCTTGAAGGGTACGAGATAATTTACAACCAAGGAAATATTAATAAAAATGATGGAACAGTACTATACTTCAAAAACTATCTTGATCACTGTACAAAAATTATAGAAGTAGGGGAACATAAAGTAATACAAATGCTGGTAACATGTAATAATAACAAAAAAATACTAATCACTGCTCTTTACCGACCACCTTCAACGAATGTAGAACATTTCGTGTCACACCTAAAGGAATATCTAGAACAAACAAAATCATGTCATGCGGACTGTCATATTCTGGTTGGAGATATTAATATAAACATATTAGAAAATAATGATAATGCTAATGACTACTTAAATACTCTCTCTGAATACAACTTTAATTCTTTAATAAATAAACCAACAAGACTAAATAACTGTCTGGATCACGTATTTGTAAAATTTAAATCCAAAGATCCAATAAACGATTGCAAGGCAGCTGTTCTAGATACAAATATTACAGATCATAAGGCAACTGTAGTCACTGTGCCACTAAATATTATAAATAATCTACCCAACAGAAAGAAAGAAATATTAAATTACAACAACTTAAAATTGGACATTAAAGATTTTGATTGGACTGAATATTATAACTTAAAAGATATTAATGATTTAACGGAATACTTAATAAAGATATTAACGTTTTACATAAATAAACATACTGACACCATTAAAATAAAACGTTATAATTTTAAAAGAAAAAAATGGATTACAGCAGGACTAGTAAACTCCATCAATAAAAAAAATAAACTATACAAACAACATATAAATATGCCAGGTAACAAAGAGATAAAGGAAACTTATATCAGATACCGTAAACACTTGAATATAGTTATTAAAGCTGCAAAGAAAGATTATTTCAGACAAGAAATTATTAAAAATAATAAATGTTCCAAAAATCTGTGGAAAATAGTTAATAACTGTAATAACGAACAAAATAATACCAAAAAGTTCAAAGAAATAGTTACTGAAAATAACCAATCTCTTACGAACATTGATGAGATAGCTGAAGAATTTAATGATTATTTTTCCACAGTCGGAGAAAAATACGCGCAAAAAATAATAAAACCTTTATCTCAACCTCCAAAAAGATGTACTACATTGAATTCCTTCTTTTTAGCAGATGTTAATGAAAATGACATTAAAATTATAATAAACTCACTGAAATCCAACAAAGCGCCAGGAATGGATAACATAAAATCAGAAGTACTAAAAGAACTGGGGCATATTTTAACTCGCCCCATTACACATTTAGTAAATAGCATTTTTGCTGTAGGAAAATGGCCCGAACAGTTAAAGCAAACCGTAGTTGTCCCCATACACAAGAAAGGTGATCCTAAATTAACAAAAAACTATAGACCAATTTCCATAATTAGTTCACTTTGTAAGATTTTAGAAAAAGCTTTAAAGAACCAGCTAGTAAAATACCTAGAAAAATTCAAGTTAATATCAAATAAACAGTATGGTTTCAGAGAAGGGTTCTCCACGGAAAATGCCATATCATATCTATCAAATAAAATATATAACTTAGTTGATAACAATATACCAACGGCTTGTGTATTCCTAGACTTGGCAAAGGCTTTTGATACAGTAAGTCACACACAATTACTAGATACTCTGATAGACACAGGTATAAGAGGGAAAGCATATAATTTGATGGACAGTTATTTAAAGGACAGGCAACAAGTAGTGAGAATAGAAGGGACACAAAGTAGTACAAGGAACATTAACTTTGGTATACCACAGGGAACGGTATTAGGACCAATTTTATTTATTATATATATAAATAACATACTGACTTTCCAAACTAAAGGCGACATTTTAAGCTTTGCAGATGACACTGCGATCCTATACTCTGCTGACACTTGGACCAATTTAAAGCTTAAAATGGAAAGGGACCTAGGAAATATTATAGATATATTCAGTCATAAACTACTCACGGTAAATATTGAAAAAACACTGGATGTCCCATTTACCAGTTATAAAAGTGGCTTACCCGATTATAACTCGTTAATTATAGGAAATCTGATGATTAACAGTGCAAGTAGTACAAAGTATTTAGGAATTCAGATTGATTCATATCTTCGCTGGGATAAGCACATAAATCAAACTTGCAAAACTTTAAGATGTCTTTTATATAAATTTAGATATCTACAAAGTATACTAGATATTCATCATTTAAAAATTATTTATTTCTCCTTAGTAGAGTCACGTCTAAGGTATGGAATTCTTAGTTGGGGTGGCATTGCAAATACGCACCTAAAGCAAATGAACATTATACAAAGAAAAATATTAAAAATTATTTACAATAAAAAACTAGGGCACAGTACTGACGATCTGTTTATTGAAGCTCAAGTGTTAGATATAAGGCAATTGTTTGTACTTGCAATGTTCACTAATCTATATAAAAATAAACAGTTACTTGTACCACTAGAACACACATACGATACCAGAAGTAGATCTCAGTCCTTTATTAGAACAAACTTAACAAAGAAAGTAGTTGGACAAAGAAACTTTGAATACCTTCAAATAAAAATATATAATTTGCTTCCTCAAACATACAAAACCTACTTAATTACTATAAATTCCTTTAAATTAATAAAGTGCATATTTCAGACGTATCTAAAAATAAATAATAGAAAAATGTTTAACCATCTTTTTGAATAAATAAATAATATAAACCTGTAAACCTATAATTAAACACAAAAAAAAAATAAATAAAAAATAAACGCTCAAAAATTGATGAACTTCACTTCATACCATGTTCTTTTTGTTTATATTGATTTGTATTGTTCTTGCATGTAAAAATTTTACTTCTTAAAAAAAAATTATTATTATATCTAACACAATAAAATAATTGTTATGTTGTATATCTAACACAACTATACTAAAATGGCCCATGCACAACTTAATTGTTTTAATGGGTTCTATGGTTTGTTTGCGTTGAATACATAACAACATATCTAAAACACATAGATATTATATTGCATCATAATAATTATATATTTTTTTATATGTGTATATTTTTCAAGTGAATAAACGTTATCCCAGATTTAGCCATACGGCTCACACTCCCTCTAAGGGGAAAATTGACTCATCCCAGATACCTACGGTATCAAAAGGATTGAGCTCTGGTGGGACTCTTTCCGTGTTATCGAGCCCTAGGTGACTTGGAATGCAGGTGTATCTCCCAAAAATTTTCGTACACTTCTGGCCGTCGCGAGTAGTACAGCTTTCTGCATGGTCTTATAAAGATGTTCATTCAGACCCAGCTTTTTTATGCTTTCGAGGAGGGTCTTCGGAATGACTCCAGTAGTAGACATGATAATCGGTATCGTCTGGGTACTTTGCATTCTCCATTGCCTTCGTATTTGAATTTCCAGATCTCTGTACTTGGCGATCTTTTCAGTAAATTTACTACGGAGATTATTGTTGTTAGGTATCGCCACATCAATTAGTGTTGTTTGTTTTGTTAATTTATTAACTAGTATGAGATCTGGTCTATTATGTGCCACTGTTTGGTCTGTGAGCACAGTGCGGTCCCAGTATAGCTTGTAGTTGCCATCCTCAAGCATACTCTCAGGGACGTATTGATAATACGGGAGATGATCCGTTTGGAGAAGTCCCAGCTTGATAGCTATCTCCTGATGAAGGATTTTTCCCACTGCGTCATGCCGTTCCTTGTATTCAGTTGCAGCAAATGCCTGGCAGCCCCCTGTAATATGTTGGATGGTTTCTTGGGCTTGACATCCATATCGGCATCTGTCGTTTTGAACCTGAGGGTCTTTGACGATATATTTCAGGTAATTTCTGGTTGGTATAACCTGATCCTGAATGGCCAGTATTGATCCCTCCGTTTCAGGGAACATCTTTCCTGATGTCAACCAATAGTTCGACGCTGTATTGTCGACATAGTCTTGGCTGACCTCATTGGGATGTCGCCCGTGTAGAGGTTTACCCATCCAGGTGCGCAGTTTTTCGTCTTTAGTGAGGTGGATTATGCGCATTTCTGGTTCCCTCAGTTTAATCGGTGTTGTGTCATCTACTGCGCAGATAGCGCGATGTAGAGTAGATGTCTCAGCCTGCATCTGAAAATAAGTTCTTAAGTTTGCAATTTGTTTGTCTAATTGCTCACCTATATCCATAAGTCCTCTTCCTCCTAAATTCCGTGGTAATGTCGTTCTTTCCACTGCACTTTTGGGATGGTGTTTTTGTGCCTTTGTAAGGTGCGTTCGTACTTTTCGCTGAAGATTTTCTATGTCCGTTTTTGTCCACTTAACAATGCCAAATGAGTAGCTAAGCGCGGAACATGCGTAGGTGTTTAGTGCCTTAAACAAATTTCTACTGTTAAGGTGTGAGCGAAGCAGCTGTTTTACCCTTCGTATAAACTCTGTAGTTATCTCTGTTTTCATTTGTTTATGGTCAATTTTCCGCGCTTGCTTTACTCCAAGATATTTATACATATCGTTTTCACCCATGGCCTCGATGTTCTGGCCATTTTGCATATCGAATCCTCCGGGCTGTACTTTTCCTCTGACTATATTTAAAATACGGCACTTGTCTAGCCCGAAGTGCATACTAATATCATTAGAAAAAGTTTCTACAGTTTTTAGCATCTCATCGAGTTGGTTGCGAGTGGAAGCCATTAATTTCAAATCATCCATGTACAATAAATGATTAAGCTTCGCCACCACATTGTTGTTATTTTTGATGCTAAAACCTGCGTCTGTGGAGTTTAATAGCTGAGATAGTGGGTTCATAGCTAGACAGAACCACAGAGGACTCAACGAATCTCCTTGAAACAGGCCCCGGCTGATTGCGATATTTTCAGTTTCGATGTTAATTTCACCAGGTATTTGAAGGTGAATTCTAGTTTTCCACTCTGTCATTATATGCTCTAAAAAGGTCACTATATTATCATCGACTTTATATATTCTCAATATATCTATAAGCCATTCATGCGGCACTGAATCAAAGGCCTTCTTGTAATCAATGAAGGCAGTAAAAAGATTCCTCTTTTTGGAATACGCCTGGTTAGAAATGACTGAGTCGATGATGAGTTGTTCTTTGCAACCCATGGAACCCTTAGCGCATCCTTTCTGTTGAGGCTCTATGATATTGTTCAGAGCACAGTGTTGGTAGATACGCCGGGCTACACAGGATGTGACCAATTTATACAAAGTTGGAAGACAAGTAATTGGGCGGTATTTGGCTGGATCTTGGGTGTTATTTTGATCCTTCGGTATTAAATAAGTGGTACCCTGAGTTAGGAATGCTGGTATATCCTGCGGATTAGAAATAACATGATTAATTAGTGTTGATAAGCACTCATGAACACTCCAAAACTTCTTGAGCCAAAAGTTTTGAACTCCATCTGGTCCAGGAGATTTCCAGTTATGAAGCTCTTTGATGATATTTGAGACTTCTTTAAATTAAACACAAAAAAAAAATAAATAAAAAATAAACGCTCAAAAATTGATGAACTTCACTTCATACCATGTTCTTTTTGTTTATATTGATTTGTATTGTTCTTGCATGTAAAAATTTTACTTCTTAAAAAAAAATTATTATTATATCTAACACAATAAAATAATTGTTATGTTGTATATCTAACACAACTATACTAAAATGGCCCATGCACAACTTAATTGTTTTAATGGGTTCTATGGTTTGTTTGCGTTGAATACATAACAACATATCTAAAACACAGATATTATATTGCATCATAATAATTATATATTTTTTTATATGTGTATATTTTTCAAGTGAATAAACGTTATTATTATTATTATTATTATTATTAGTAACAAGATCATCAGTTAGATGGAGTGATGTAAGTGATGTTATATGGATCATCAGTTAGATTGGAGTTATAGACGCTGGCTTGAAAGAGCAAGTAGAACGCGAAGCTGACTATTGGCTAAAGGTCCTAAGAAGAGTTGTTGTCACCATTAAATCACTTGCTTCTTAAGGACTAGCTTTCCGTTGATACCATGAGGAATTAACGAGTCGTCATAAAGGTAATTAATTAAGTTGTCTTGTATACTTGGCTTTTGACAACTTCTTAGATGAGCATTTACAGCGGAATACGAATAAAGCAAAAGGTTCAGTTAGCCACAGTGTCTGACCAAATTTGTAATGAATTCCTGGAAGTGATGAAAACAAAACTTGTAGAAACTTTTGACGCTGTAAATGCTTTACTTAAAAACTACGGATCCATCAAACGTATTTTTTCCAATTAAGCAATAATAGAGACAAAAAATCAGCAGTTAGAAGTGAAGCTAAGGCACTGCAGAATAAGTAGATACCTTTGAGACAGTTCCATTGACACTGATTTGGGCAAAAATTTTAAAACGAGTGAATGCAACAAGAAAACGTTAGAAACTGTGGACTCGAATGTGTCAATTGGAGTAGAATTAATGACATTTGAGCTTTGTTGCAGACTTGAGAAATAAATTAAGCGAAATTGAACAATCCAAAAATATTTTTTGCGAAGGCGAGGATATCTCAAATATATTCTATAGAATTGATCTTCAAAGAACAAAGAAAAGAAAAACAGTTTTCGATGCAGAAGTTGAAAATGAAACAATTTTAAAGGGGCAAGAGAGATTCAGAATTGAAGTAGGTACCTGCCTATTTAATGTTATATGCGACAATATTACTCAATATCTTTTAAAGAGAATATAATGCCACAAATATGTTACATCAGCTGTTAGATGTTTTTTACGCTAAATAAAGAAGAAGTCAAGACGTGAGTTATTATTTTATGCGAGAAATATAAAAAATATTGATGAAACCAAAGAGAACTTGAATCATGAAACTACTCATTTTGTAACGTTAAGCCAAAATTTTAATAAACATTTGAAAAATTTGGTATCATCGAATTTCTATAGGAATGGGTTGTGATGTCTCTGAACTAAAAAAATGAATTAGCTTCTGGCATAATTTAGACGAGAAAGACAAAAAGAGGGTTCGAAGTGGTTTGCTTTTAAAAGCCTAATGTTTTTATTGGATAAATTTCAACCCAGAAACACTAATGAATTAACCAAATCAAATTAATTGCTAAAATTAATTAAAAGCAAATTTATTTTGATACACCAATTTTACAATTTATTATTTGAGCATAATGTAGTCATAATATCAAGAGCAAGTAACTTTTTCGAGGAAGAATTTTAAGAAAGCTGGTTCTTTATTATGTTATTTTCTAAGCTCCCTCAAACAGCGTATAATACCTGCTACCTGCTATTTTTGTAAGCTATTATTGTATTAAAATTTACCCAGCAAGAAACACGAAAATAAACTTAAACACAATGTGTGACTGGCACTGGCCCATCTTAAAAACATCTGCGGGCAATATGCACTCCCGATCATCAACGAATGCGAACGTTCGCTTCAATGTAAATGGCCCTACTTTGTAGCGAACGAATGACCAAGCGAACACCTACGAATTCTTTCCTTCGTTCGTTCGTTCGTGTTCGCTTTGATTTAAATGCGCCTTTATAGACTTTTATTTATGGGGACGGATGTCATTGTTGAATAAACATTGGTTATGCAACTAGGCCCACTACTAGAGAAAACATGACAGAGAGAATACGTAACGCCATTCAAAGTAAATATTTCGAGAGCAGAAATTGAGACAGCTATTCAATCTACTCTTGAAAGAGTAAGCGAACGGCTCCACGGGCGAGAAATTGACGCTAGCAGTAGCAGTAAAATGAACTTAAGGTTCCGCGGAACGGAATAGGAATAGCCGAACTGTACCGACTACAAGACTTGTGCGTAGTCGGTTCTGTTCGGCTATTCCCATTCCGTTCCGCAGAACCTTAAGTTCATTTTACTGCTACTGCTAGCGTCAATTTCTCGCCCGTGGAGCCGTAGGCTAAATGCGGGCATCGAAAATGATGGGCAGCAATTTGAACATTTAGGTCGTCACTAAGTAGTGGTCTTATTGTTAACAGAGACAAAAGTGGGTTTATAGTTGTACTGACTTTTTAAATAGTTTTTATATATATTTTTAGACGTATTAGAAAAATAGAATTTGTGTGTACTTTGTACGCACGTTAGAAGTTGCACTTCTATTAAAATTGGGTAGAAAATCTGACGTTTTTTATATTTTCTACGATTCTACGTATTAAAGTTATTTTTAATTTTTTGTATTATTTTAAGTATTAAAATTAGTAAAATATTTAAATAAAAATACAATTAAACTGTTTAAAATATATTTATTTCGTTAAAATCATAATAATAGATGTATAATTTTTGTTTATGTATAAAGTACACACACTCTTTTTTTTGTTATATTTTATACTGTTATTTGTCTTATTTTGTTTTGATTTATTATATACGGTGACATCTGGAAAATGTTTCTTTGTTTTTTCCATAGCACACTACTTGCTTCTATATATTTCAACTTATATGACAGCAACAGTTAAGTTTAAAATTTACACGTTTCTTAATATATCTCGAGATAGAAAAAAGGTATCGAGATGCGGTTTTCGGTGTTCTGTTGCTAATTTGGTCTAATTTTGTAATAAAGAAAAAAAATACATACTTGTATTTAATATTTTCCAAAGAAAACTAGATTTCTAAAAAAAATAAATAGCCCCTCCTAGCCGGCATATTACGTAATAGGCTGTTTCCAAATTATAACTATTACATTGACGAAAAAGAGCTGTTTTCAACAAGACCAAGTTTGCAAAAATCGATTAAGCAGAACCGGACTTACAGCGATTTTTTCATAACAAGGTTCCCACTGCCCCCCACATTCTACTGCACAGGTAGACTTAAACTTGTGAAATAAAATATGCGCAGAATTTTATGAAAAATATGATGATCGGATTTCCAGTGCCCTTTCATTAGGCAAATTTTAAAAATTTCAATTTTTTAATTTTTGATATTCAATTACGCCCTCTAGCGGTGGACTTACAATTATGAAAATAATTTCCCGGCTTTTCTCGAGACAACTTTGTTATAAAAAATTTTTTCCCAAAGTTGTACTATAAACGGTTCCTGAGATATGGCCGAGAGTTATTCTTATTGGGACACCCAGTACATCCCTACCATTCTCTCAGGTTGCGCAGCCACGATATTCTATGTCTCCCTATGCTTCTTTTTCCTTGAATCTTTCCCTGCATAATCAATTGGAGCAAGTTGTATCTCTCTGGACAAAAGATTTTAAGTTGGAGTTAGGTTGGCTAGGTGTAAAAAACTATAATCATTCGAGCTGTGGGTGTACAACAAAGTGGACAACAAAGTTGCAAGATTTCTCCGCTATTCGCGCACACGATCGTTTCTCGTATCCCCTCCATGTACTTGCACACGGCGAATACAATTTTCAGGGCTCGTACGTTTGACAGGTGTCCGGACAAAAAATTCCCACCATTATTCCTGGACAAAAAACTTCCACAAATAACCCCCAGGCAAAAAATCCACTCAAATTTTTTTGGACAAAATATCCCCCCAAAAAATCCACAAGAAATATTTGCTGCCGACTAGTCCTCAAGCTTTTCAAGCAGGTTTTTAAAATGTTGCTTGCATTGAATCGAAACTGATTACTAAATATTTTTGACATTAAATTTACAAAAAGGAACAGGTTTCTTTGCATTACAATCAAAATTATCGTTTTCAGGACCAGCAGTAGTTACATCACAAATAGGCAATATTTTGAACAGAGTTATTCAAAGCAGAGTGAGCAAAACATATTAAGCGAATAATTACATGATTCCCACAGCCTTATTTCATTCCCCATATTTTCCATGATTTTTTAAAAATTCACTCTTTGTCATGTAAAATTTGAAGTTTTCGGCATAAAATTTCACGAAATGTGGTAATGGAAAATACAATTAATTGATGCTTAATCTTAATTGCAAATCATTATTTTTGTGCGGAAAAGCGGTTTCATGGCGATTGCTATACCTACTCTTATACAATGAGGCTGAAAAATATTTGCGTCGATTGCGTTCACCGGAAAACTTTTGAAAACTATTCGGCAGCAAATATTTCTAGGGGGTTTTTGTCCGAAATTTTTTGTGGGGATGTTTTCTCCAAAAAAATTTGTGGGGATTATTTGTGCAGGAATTTTTATCCGGGGATTATTTGTCTGGGGATTATTTGTGGGGATTTTTTGTAGGATTTTTTTGTCTGGGGATATTTTGTCCACCCATAAGCGAGGTTCCTACCGCTTCTCGCATTTCGACCGTCATCGTTTTCTGTCCATCCATTCGCCTTCTTTGATGGCTCTATCTCTCATGATGTGCCGTACATTTTCTTCCCAGGCAACTGAAGGTCTTTCCCTTCTTCTTCTTTGGTGTGGTATGTAAGCTATCTTCGGTTATCTATCTTCATTCATTCGTTTCACGTGACCATACCAGTTGTCTAGTTTCAATTCTATCTACACTGGAATATACAGTATGTGTCCTCCTTCTAATATCTTCATTCCTGATGTGATCTTTTTCAGATATACCACACGCTCTCCTTAGATAATCCATTTCTACTACTTCTATTCTCTTTCTATCTTTTTTCGTCATCTGCCAAACTTCTGCCCCATAAGTCATAATAGGCTCTACCAAGGTACGATAGATTGTCCGGGGATAATTTGTGGGATTTGTTTTTGTCTGGGATTATTTGTCCTAACTTCGTTTGATATGGTATCAAGGGATGTAATAACTGATACAATTTCTCAGTAAAATATAATTTAATATTTTTTATTTTAATTAAAAAATGTGAAGAAAAACTGCGTTAAACTGTACATACACTAATTATGCATTCCTCAACAATAACTTGGTTACTGCAGTGGGAGTATTCTAACAAACGAAAAATAATAAACCAAATATTCACGACTGACTGGTTCTTTAAGATCTACAACCAAATATTCGTTTTTTAAATATATCAGATTTGAATATATCGATATCAACAGTGGCCGGAGAATCCATGGAATTATTCGCTGAAATTTAGTTGAGCGCTAGAAAAGAGTCGCTACTACCATATTCTTTGTATGTGTTTTCTAAAATGATAATACCCACTTTAAACGCAAGAGAAATGTTTTAACAAATGAACCAAAATTGGGGATTTTAAACAGAAATAAATAGTATAAATAGAAGAAATTAAAAATGTATGTATAGAGCTGAAGAGGAATAAAGAATCTGGACCAGGAGATATATCCGAAGAATTGTTTAACCCTTTGACTGCGGGAACCTCATCCCGCTCGAGGCACTTTAGGTGGGCGGTTCACGCCCATTCATTCAGAAACGATCTGATGACATTATATATTTTGTTTACGTTATATTTTGTCTATACGCAAATAATCGCTAACCGCAACGAAGCGGCTAGCCCTGTTGCATATATGCGTTTCCCGCACATCTCGTGCACTACTGAAATTACGCAAATATGCGGTTCCCGCAGTCAAAGGGTTAAGTGCGAAACGAACACATTATGGGAATGTATAAAAACAATTAAATTCCCTATGGAATGGAAAACATCATATTAGTAATATACACAAAAACGGTAATAAAACAATTCGTTCATTTGGAAGAAGAGGGTTACATCTCAAAAGTTTTTTTATTGCATCAATACCTTCCAAATAATGACTTCTACTATGGAAAAAATAGTTACATGTGTAAGTACACTAGTCTCCGAGAGATGGCAGATGTAACTCTTTGGTTTTCCCCCAACTTTCTCTACAGAACGTTATTCGCTTTAGAGAATACAATACATCTTGGAATATAATAGACAAAAATAAGTTAATTTAATTAAAAGGGTGATTTATTTTTGGGATATAGAGTTATAAGATATAACCATTTTTCTTAAAAGTTATAACACTAAAAGTGAACAGTATGTTTTGATAGGAGGATACTTGCTTAGTTGTAACTTTTTTTTGGATAATTCATTATAAAAAAGAAACAATATAATGTGCGTAAAAAGCAGTTTTGTGAAATGTAACCTTATTCTTCAAAGTTATTTTGTAATAGGTATGTGAATTATCTTTTTTTGCATTGGGTAAATTATTATAAATTAAACTGTAGTATTATTTAAGGATTAATTTAATTTAACAACAAATGCTTGTTGTCTTTAATAGAGAAACGCAATGTTTTCCTGAATACTATTTTCACAAAAAGTAAAGAAAAACAATTATTACTATTATTGCTTTATGTTTCATTTTGTGTTGTATAAGGGATACGCACTATTTAATTAGTGTTTTTTAATGTTTTATTAATAAGTTTTATTAAATCATAATTGATATACTTAATGGCATTTTTAATAACACTTTATTAATACAATTCCTAACATGTAACTTTATGAGCAAACATAGTGTATTAAAAATATAATATTTCTTTATTCAAGAAGGTTATATCAAGTTTTTTTTCTAAACCTGATATCTTAAAAAGAAAATTCTTGTCAGACCCATAAAAAGATCAAAAATCTATCATACTCAAACATTAAATCCTATAATATTAATAAACACTGCACAAAATAAATGAAATAAACTATTAAGAATCTTAAAACCTTTCTACCGAAAAAAATTCTTAGTTATAACCCTCTTCTTCCAAATGAACGAATTGTGAAAATTACCGAGGAATAGCTGTAAACGGATCTACGAGTAGAATATATGGAAAGATTTTGACGAATCGAATCGAGAAAGAATATTTAGATTCTGATGCAGAATAACAAGCAGGTTTTCGTACTGGTCGATCCACTATTGACCACATTTTCTCCTTAAACCAGATAAGAGAAAAAATGATGGAACGGAACCGAGAAATTCATGTAGTTCGTCGACCTATGGAAATGTGTTCCACAGAAGAAGCTGTGGCAATCAATGAAAAGCACGAATGTTAATACAGAATTAATAAAAGCCGTCAAAGTACTATACAATCAACCCATAACAAAAATAAAAACAGTGACACAAACAACAAGAAGTTTTGTAACATCAGAAGGATTAAAGCAAGGATGTTGCCTGTTTATTAGATATTATCTAATCTGCTTGACTCTCAATATAGCCTAATAAAATAAAAAAAAAAATCAAAATGTAATTCCGTACAGGTTGGAATAAATTTTATATCAAAGTTTAGGTGAGTACAAAAGATATTTTCAAAAAAGTATCCAAATCATATGAGGGGATCATTGTTTTATTAATTAAAAAGGTGTAATTTTTGCACAATATTTACTTTTTTAACTGCTGAGGTAATTTACATTTTAATGAAGATCTTTAGGTTTTTTTTCTACAAAGCCGAAGGATAAATCTTTTACGTAAGACCTACTAAATTAAATTTGACCCCCTATTTATTTAAATAATTATATATAAAATTTAAAAATCAAATTGGCAAAAAAATATTATATGCGTTTTAAATAAGCACTGTAAATTATTTTATTTAATAGGAGAAGTTGCGCTATGTTACCAGTATTAGGCAAAAAAACATTGGTTAAAAAATATTTAATAATTTATGAGATATTTAATTTGTTTATTAAATGTTACTATATTTTCAATTGCAAAAACGCGGTTGTTACCAAAAGAATATAAATCTATGTAAAACCTCATTACTTTTATTTTTATGTATGTTTTCGATAAATGTATTGATAAATTCAAATTTCAATCTAACTCCCCTCTAAAATGGCATTTGAAAATTGTTCTAATTTGTTTATAATTTGTTTTTTTTAATAACGTCGCGGGGATTAAACATTTTGAAATGCTGTTCCGATAATCGGGTTCCTGGGAATTTTTCACTAATTAACAATTTTTTTTTGTCGTTTTTTCTTCTTCTTTTTTTTTCTTATAGTAAAAGATGTAGTTTTGCTTATAGAGGGTGTTTCGTTAAGAATGACCAAACCCTGAGTTTTAGATTCTAGACCTCAAAATATTAAGATTTAACCAAAATCGCTTTAATAAAATATGGCTCCTTATTGAGTTATAAGGTGTTTTATTTAAAAATAAAAAAAATATATTTTTACTCAGTATTTTAAAACTATTTGACGTATCCTTTTCATATTTGGTAAAAAGGGTAAGTACTATACTGCCTATGAAATTATGTTAAATGCAAGTTTCCGGCTATTGCTAAAGGCGTACGGCAGGGGACAGTAAATGGTTGACCCTTCCCAAATTCTAAGTCGCTGGTGAAATTGCCATTTTAGCACAATTTTTAGATTCTCCAATACTCTCTATGTAAATAACATCCTCTTTACTCGTAACGATAAAGTCATCGAGATATTTGAAATTAAACATGTAACGGCACAGTTATTTAGTTATTTTGATTAATATATTGTGCCGCTTAATTTTTAGTTTCAAATATCTCGAAAACTAATGATTTTATCGTTAAGACTGAATAATATACTCTTCAGTCTAAACATCATTAGCTATCAAGATATTTGAAATTAAAAATTAAGCGGTACAAATCATTAATCAAAATAATTGTGCCGTTACATGTTTAACTACAAATATCTCGAAAACTAATTACTTTATCGTTACGAGCGAAGAGTAAGTTATTTACATAGAGAGTATTGGAGAATCGAAAATCGGAAATTGCGCTGAAATAGCAATTTCGCCAGTGACGTAGAATTTGGGAAGGGTCAACCATTTGCTTTCCCCTGTCGTACGCCTCTGGTAATAGCCGGAAACCTGTATTTAACATAATTTCATAGGGTGTATAGCACCTACACTTTCTACCAAGTACAAAAAGGATACGTCGAGTAGTTTTAAAATACTGAGCAAAAATAATTTTTAAATTTTTAAATAAAACACCCTGTAACTCAATAATGTGCCATATTTTATTTAAGTGATTTTGGTTAAATATTAATATTTTGAGGTCTAGAATCGACTACTTAGAGATTGGACATTCTTAATGAAACCCCCTCTATAAGCAAAACTATATCTTTTACTATAAGGAAAAAAAGAAGAAGAAAAAACGACAAAAAAATTTGTTAATTAGTGAAAAATTCCCAGGAATCCGATTATAGGAACAGCATTTCAAAATGTTTAATCCCCGCGTCGTTATTAAAAAAACAAATTATAAACAAATTAGAACATATTTTCAAAATGTTATTTTAGAGGGGAGTTAAATTGAAATTTGAATTTATCAACACATTTATCGAAAACATACATAAAAATAAAAGTAACGAGATTTTAAACAGGTTATACTCAGGTGGTAACAACCGCGTTTTTGCAATGGAAAATATAGTAACATTTGATAAACAAATTAAATATCTCATAAATTATTAAATATTATTTAACCAATTTTTTTTTGCTTAATACTGGTAATATCGCCCAACTTCTCGTATTAAATAAAATAATTTATAGTGCTTATTTAAAACGCAAAAAATATTTTTTTGTAAATTTGATTTTTAAATTTTATATATAATTATTTAAATACATAGGGGGTCAAATTTAATTTAGTAAGTCTTAGGTGAAAGATTTGTCCTTCAGCTTTGTAGAAAAAAAAACCTAATGACCTTCATTAAAATTCAAATTAACTCAGCAGTTAAAAAAGTAAATATTGTGCAAAAATGACCCCTTTTTAAATATATAAACAATGATAGCCTTATAGGATTTGGATACTTTCTTGAAAATATCTTTCTTACTCACCTAAACTTTGATATAAAATTTGTTCCAACCTCTACGAATTTATATTTCGATTTACATGTAGTGTGATCTTATTTTACTAGACTAATATCGCAGAGCGCAGTTGCCATACTTACCTTAATGTATATTACCTATGTCCAGCTGAAAGATTTACGTACTGTATATTTTTATTAGAGTTTAAACCAAGATGTAGATTACAAAATTCAAAATAAAATTAGTGACATTCCAAGTATTACCATTCGAATTTATCCATGTATAGACAAAGAAACTAAATAAAACTGTTTGAATACAAAGAATAACTATCAATATTTATTCTATTGCTTGACATTCCATAAAATAACGAAAACAAAAAAAATGTGTTAAGAAAATAAAACTAGGACAAAAATCCGATATAGTTAAAAAACGAAAACTTGAATACAGCTCATCTGCATATTTTTAAATTAGTTTTTACATAGCATATGTACTCTTGGGCTGTTCTTCGTCCTGCAACCCAGATGACTTTTTCACGTATTGGGGATTGACTTGAATTTCTTCATCCATTGCTAAAATTTGCCTATCTAATTCCATGCACACGGCTAGTTGCTCTTCGAGACCTTTCAAAACATCAGGCCCGCTGTATTTCTCGGGTTCGTCTCTGAATACGACCATACCATCTTTTTGGTTTATTGTAGCATAAATTTGTTGTTTTTCGATCTAAAAAAAAATAAAAAAATTGCTTAATAATGAATGAATGCATGTCATTTAAAACTCGTTTAGGCTAAGCCGCTTCAAGGTGAAGTATCTCACTTTTTTTGAGGGAGCGTAGGGGGGAGCAAAAACTGCTACTGGAGCGGGGGACTTAGAAGGTAATAGAAGGTCCAAGTAATGAAGCTTAAAATAGGACAAAACCTCGCAATTTTTACAGAATGGATCGATTTGCTTGAAAATTTGAGAATAAGTAGTGGATAGTCACAGGATCAAAATCTATATGATGCAGAAAAGCGCTTTTACCATGGGGTGCTTGCCACCCCATCTCGGTGGTGGAAATTTTTTATTTAATTTTGACCGCAAAAGTTGGTAAAAACATTCGTTCTAAGCAAAAAACGTTCTATACATTTTTTTGATACAATTAATAGTTTTCGATTTATTCGCTATCGAAAGTGTTAGTTTTATATCGAAAAAATCAATGTTTTTAAGAATTTTTCAGCCTTAGCGCTGTGTTAAAAAAAACTTATATATTTATTAGCATTTAGTTTTATTATATTATATATTAGTTTTTTTGTCAATTTCATTATTTGTAAATTAATTTAAGTTGGTTAGGGCCATGAATGTAGAGTATACCTGCCGGTCAATTTAATGTTTTCACCTCCTTTTTGTTTTTTTTCTTTGCTTTTTATTGATTTCAGTATCTACCTATGTGTGTTTGTGCGTGCATAAGTATTATGTATGTACGTAATCTTATTATATTTGGAATATTGTAGCAAACAGTAATTTAATATCTATCGTGGCTGAATGGATCAAGTAATCCAAAGCCAATAAAGAGAAAAAAAAAGAATTTTTCTGCTAACTCCAAAAGTTTTCGTTTTATCAAAACAACTTTACTTAACAAAAATGTACCTTTTAAAAAATAAGCAAAGCTGTTTTTTTAATTTTTTTTAAGACCAATAGTAATCGAGCTATACTTTATTATACGTTAGCTCTTCTTCGTCAAATGCTAAATATTGTAGTTTCAAAGTCAAAAGACGGAAAAACCATGCATTTTTCGAAGATAACTTGTTTAAACTAATTTAAAGTATTTTAAAATATATATCTCCAGAAATAAAAAAAGTCAAGCTCAAAATTTAAGTGACTTATAATGAAAAGAATGTCAGTCCCTATTTTTTTCAGCGAAAAGTGATCGGAAGCAACCTCCTAATCACCAACCTAATTAAAATTAGTCATTGATCTTATTTGGTCTTATTTATTTATGTATTATTAATAGGTTCTAGAAGATTGACCGGCTTAGAATGATTCCTTTAAAAAAATGGAGTTAAAAGCCAATAACGATTTTTTGTAGTTTGGAAAAAATGGCCTTTTCTTCAGAATAGAAAGGTTAGCATCAGAGATACGAAAAATTGTTATCTTGTAAAAACCTACAAAATTATTTTTCACCAAACTCTCTAAGATAAAAAATAAAAAAGTTACGGTTAAAAAATCAATATTTTTTTTGAAAAAATAAGGAGAAATCCAATTGGAAGCATAATAATGTAAGTTGGCGGTGTTTTTAGTCATTGGCCTTATTCATTCTTCTTTATTTATGTATAATAGATTCTAGACGTTTGACTGGCTTCGAATGATTAGTTTTTAAAAAACTGGAGTTAAATGCGAATAACGAATTTTTGTAGTTTGGTAAACCATGCCATTTTCTCCAGATTAGCATCAGAGATACGAAAAAATGTTTAAATATGAAATTGTAGATTATTTAATCGCCAAGAATTGGTTTGAAAACCTTTTTTCTACGGCAAAAATCGAGTGAATCGTAAATAGTATATCGAAAAACATTGATTTTTTCGATAAAAAACTAACACTTTCGATAGCGAATAAATCGAAAACTATTAACATTATCAAAAAAATGAATAGAACGTTTTTTGCTTAGAATGAATGTTTTTATCAACTTTTGCGGTCAAATTATAATAAAAAAATTTCCACCCCTATGGTAAAAGCGCCTTTCGGCATCATATTATAGATTATGATCCTTGGACTATCCACTACTTATTCTCAAATTTTCAAACAAATCGATGCATTCTGTAAAAATTGAGAGGCGAAAAGCTTCGGTTCCTGGACTAAATTAGATTTAGCTTAGAAGCCAATAGAGGATTTTAAGGTGAAGAATATATGCTCAAAGAAACCAACGACCGAAGGGTATCTTGGATGTTACCAGCATACTTTAGAAACGGCTCTAAATCAGCGTTAGTGGGATGAAGCTTATATTATCTGCGATATCTAAGGGGAATTTTTTTTCTGGATGTCGTAATCATCACGAAGTTGAAGCTTAAACATTCAAATTCAAGATTCTGACGAGTAATCGGGGCTTATTTCAATTTAGACCGTTGTTTCTTAATTGATAATGATGCGCATACATACGACATTTAAGCCGCCACGCGTAGCACTATATGGTGCGTTTCTGTCGCAATATATGATTGGCGTATTTAATTAGCTCATTGGCAATAATTGATTAATAAATATATTATTAAAAACACTATGTTAAAAACGAAAACATAATATGTATAGGTTAAACCTTACGTTGTTTAGTTCTTATCACATATATGGTATTATAATATCACCCTGTACAAAAGATGTTTAAAACTCATTCAAAGTCATTAATCCATGTAGTATTTGTTCTTGGATTCAATAACCGCAAGTAACATTGAATTGTCATGTTTTGTTATTATTTAAATTTGTATATAAACATTAACTCGGTCGAGAAAGAAGATTATGATTATTGATGTAGTTGGAAGGTATTCACGTATAGGATAGGTCAAGTTAATATTGTAAACAACTTATGTAGTGAATCATTGACTTCGAATTAAATATAATGTTATCGGAAAACCTGAGTTTTAATTAATTGGGACCAGAAGGCAGATAACATCACACTATTTAATACATGGCTGATCCTGCAGACTAGAGGAGGTCTTCTGAAAGGAGCAGAGATGGTGGCGCCAGCGTGGAAACGGAGACGGCGAAGATGGACAGGAAACCCAGTGAGCGACAGTGTAAAGACAAAGTGGAAATAAAATGTAAGTAAGAATGTCTATCTTTATTAAAAATGCTTCCCTCGTTTTATATTATTATTGAACATTGAATATTTATCTTTGCTGATTTTTGAATAATTTATGAAGTATCGATTTTTTTTAAGAATATCTATGAATTTTGAAACATGAAGTGATTTTTGAATTGAATATTTTTATCAAAGTTTATTATATATGCTATTCTTGAATTTTTATTGAATTTTGAATTGTTATTAAATTTATTTGAAAAATCTCTATCCGATTTCGATTTTTAGTACGGTTATTTTTAAATATTGTATGGAATATCGAATTTTTTCCAAAAAAAATTCTATCGAATTTTGAGATTTGCACTGATTTTGAATATTTTTATCTAACTTTTGCATAGGCTGTTTTTGAATTTTGAATTGAATTTGTATCGAATATGTATACTATTATTGAATTTTTATTAGCCATTTTGTTTTTATTATTGATATTTATTGATTCTATAGATACATTTTCTTCGATTTTGTGTTAAATTTTGTATGAGATGAACCTGAATTAATATTTTTTTGAGTGATAAATGATATGTTTTAATGAATAATGATTAGTGTTGACATACGTTGATATAAGAGCTTTAAGACAAACATTGCTATAAGCAAGAGATATATTTTTAACGAACCGACCTGAAGAGTCGAGATAAAGAATCTGGAGGACTATATAGATAAGAAGAAGAACTAACAATATTATAAGCTAAATATTATGAGGCAACTAGAGACAATAAGAAACCCACTGCTCTTGTCAAATTAGGAAGGTACTAATGATTTATAGAAGCTTGAACGCTTATTAGAGACCCACTCTGTGTTTTGAAGGGTACCTATTTTATTCATGATTATTCGTGAATAAACAACGGCCTCAAAGCAAGGGATTGAGGTTGTGATATTTTTAGAAGAATTTGAACCGCATAAAATACCTATTTCGTGTTTTGAGTTAACTATACCACCTTAATGGTGCGTACAGATCAGGGCGAAAATTCGGGTTAATATTGGCGGAGAACTAAGACATCCGAGTGAAACCTCTTTTATTAAGGTAAAACGAAGGTATCGGAGCTAGTATATGAAGTGATGATTATGATGTTATATGAAATGATACATGAGATAAATGATATATGATTGTTATATGAAATATGTATATGAAGATGAATTATGTACACTGTAGAAGTGTTATTATGTGGAGAAAAATGAAGAAATATAGTTGTAGTACCAGACAAGAAGAAGAAGAGAAAAAAAGATAATTTTTTTATTAAAATATGTGGGAAAAATGAAAGAAGACACATAAAAATTGCAAGAAAAGAAGCAAAATTAAGAATAATATCAAATAAGTAGCTAATCATTGAATTATGTCTAAGAATTAAAGCTGTAAATTTTTTTTTCTCTAAAGTAATGTAAATTATAAATAACTTATTTTTAAATGTATATAATGGATTCAGGTTAAATTTTCGCGGAAAATGGAAGTGTTTGAATTAAGGATAGACAATATCTTACAATAAGTGTTAGTAGATAGTAAGCAAAGGGACACAGAAAGTGAAATTTTTAGACATTCAGCAACATAGATTAAATCTTTATTATAGGTACAAGAGAGTTATTGAAAGTTTTATAGAGACATATTAGAAGTTTTTAGAGAGATTACATTTTTTTATAGGTAACATTATTTTAAAGTTAGTAAGAAATATATAAATAAAGCAAAAGAAGACTGAAATATGAATTATTAATAAAGTAAAGGTTACATTTTTATTAACTGATTCGAGTAATATTAGCTTAGCTTAGGACTTTTAGTTAGATACGAGATTTTTAGCTAGGTAGATTAAATTATTCCCCTGCTTATAGGAGATGCATATAGGCACTAAAAGACTATATTAAAAATCCCGATAGGTTTAGTCACTGTTTTTATGTGGACACTGTTTTGTGAATGGAGAAAAGACTAAAAAGCAAGACGGAACAGAAAGTGAATTAGTGATAATAATAAACAATTTTTAGGATTAAAAAAAAACTCTGAAACGTACCATGTTACAGTTAGTTAGGATAATTAGGAAATTTAATTTTTGAAAATAGTATTAGGTAACCATAAACATTTTTGTAAAAGGGAAAGAGGAGCATCACATTTTAAAAATATGTAATTTTAACAAAACGGGGAGGTATGGTATTATAATATCACCCTGTACAAAAGATGTTTAAAACTCATTCAAAGTCATTAATCCATGTAGTATCTGTTCTTGGATTCAATAACCGCAAGTAGCATTGAATTGTCATGTTTTGTTATTATTTAAATTTGTATATAAACATTAACTCGGTCGAGAAAGAAGATTATGATTATTGATGTAGTTGGAAGGTATTCACGTATAGGATAGGTCAAGTTAATATTGTAAACAACTTATGTAGTGAATCATTGACTTCGAATTAAATATAATGTTATCGGAAAACCTGAGTTTTAATTAATTGGGACCAGAAGGCAGATAACATCACACTATTTAATACACATATATTCATCAATTATATGACTGGTCCCGAACCTTTTTCAGACGTTTTTTCAAACTGGCAATCAAGAAATAGCGGGTGAACTACTACACAATCTGGATGCCAGACTGCACTGGCAGCAACACTGAACTGAAACTATGGAAAGCGTTAATTTACAAATAAGAAGTATGCCAGCATTGCAAAGGGGAACTTACACATTTTTTTTATTACATAATATTGTTCAGTTTTGTTTAAAAATGAGATTTCCCAAAATTTTACGCTTCGAAAACTCATAATAACTTAGATATACAAATTTAAAATCTTCTGTAATTTAAAATAGTTCAAACGGCCCGTGACGTCACATAGTTTTACTAGATTGTTATGTTTATGGTTATATTTGGGGATTGGTAATTCATAATGTCGTGGACCTGACGTAATCATTTAGTGACGTCGATCTACGAACGACACAATGATATCAGGCATTTCTAAAAACATGTAGTTCTCTTCAGTGCCTTATCGTAGCGAGACAAAGACGAACTAGTGTTTGCGTTAGTGAAATAGCTTTAATATTTATTTTTTTTTGTGATTATTAATTGCTAACTTTGTATTTAACTTATTTCGTTTTAAAACATAATACCAGCAGAAGTGGTTCTAATTTATTTAAACAATAATTGTTTTTAAACAAATTGTATAAATCAATTTCATCTGCCCGGACAAATTTTTTTTCGGTTTTTTGGACCATTCTGAATAAAAAAGGTTTATTGTAATTATTCTCTAAAGTTGATCGTTTTTAACTTATAAACAATTTAAAACTGAAAAAAAACGCAAAATGATGATTTTAAGGCTCAAAAACAGTCAATTATTTTTGAATTCACCAAATCTTGTTCTATGAGTTTCTGCTACTTTAGTTTGGGCTTATTTGATTTTAAAACATTGTTTTTAGTTGTTTGATGCCCTTTCCACAATTTAAAAAATGGATTTATACAAAACGTTTAATAAATTAGGACCACTTTTTGTATGAACGACCTCTTGAATACTATTCTGCGGTATTTTATGAAAGTAATTATGCAAAAAATCTCATGGGAATATTTTTCCCAAGGAATTCGAGGTTTTCGTCTCGTATAAACATATTTTGCTGAATTTAAAACCAAAATCCTATTATTTTTCTATCATACATTGATTTGTTATTTATTTATTTGTCCTCTAGATTTTTTTCAGTTCTTAAAAGGTTTATTTATAAGCCAAATTAGTGCAATGTAAATATTTTACATTTGAGTAGGGTCGTTCCAAAGTAAATCTTATCCATTCGAGAAAAATGTTGAAGAATTAGAAAAAACCATTTTTTTATTATCAGATGGTTCTTTTTGTATGAAACTTTTTAGTGTTCATTAATAATTCATAACATTAGTATACGTTAAGGTTTTTCAAATCGTTTTTGCGTCATTAGCTCAAAAAACCTAATTATAATTTGGATAAGACGCACTTTGGAACAACGCAGTGGATAAGACGCTTTTTGGAATAACAATAATGTAGACAAAGGAAGTAGTGTGAACGAATATTTTTATTCGAAACAATAATCTTATACCTAACAGATTTTGGCTAAAATAAAAATAATGTTATGGTCACATAGGCTAAAAAACAAAAACACTAAACACATTTTTTAATTATTAAACTCTTAATTCAGCAGGTCCTGGAAAATAACTTTCGCAGTAATCTCTCTCTATTTCTTACTCGGTGTTAGGCTCAGTGATGTTATTTGGAGCAACAATAACTTCTTCCATAAAGTTTTTTAAAAACGAACACTCAGGATTGTTTTCCATAAAATATCAATATCTTTAATTTTGGCATTTTTAACTTGAACTCCCTTTGGCAAATCATACAGTACCATTTTTGAAATATTTTTTCCACGTTTCCAGAGAGACAATGATTGACAAAGGTCACTACTGTAATATTCTTCTCCTCTTACTGTAACATCTCCTTTATTCTTTTTTTCTACAATGATTCGCTTACAGTGGGATATTTTAAAATGCCAAGATTGCATAACTTTGAGACATTCCTTTGCAGATCAAAACGATCACGTGGCTAAAAATCGGAGGCAGCCATTGGCTGAAAGGATAAGACTCGCTTTGAGATGACACTGCTCGTGGATAACGCGCATTTTGGAAAGATGCGCAATATTTAGACTTGTTTTATATAGAACAAGAAGCGATTTGCAACAGTATTTTGTTATAATAGTATGTCCAAATCAATGGTACAGCGATATTCAGTGCCAACTTAATTTTTATAAAAAATGGATAAGACTCACTTTGGAATGACCCTACTCATTTGTACACACTACACAGCAATTTTTATCGGCAGTGAAGAGGGGAAGTCGTAAATTTTTATTAGATACATCTTTCAATGTGAGATAAAATAAAAATGCGATGACTAACTGGAATGTTTACGATTAGAGAAACATAATATCTTATGTTTATTGGAAATCAATATTAGCATTCAATCATCATTCAAGTCAATCATCATTAGCATGTGCAAATCCTACCCTGCCGCCCAATTTCCTACGAAATTAAAATGGTGCATGTTTTTAGGGTTCATTTATTTTTTCGTGCATGCGTATTTACGAGGTTCACGAGGTTTTGAAACATCACTATATTCGTCTTCTCCTTCTTTAGTTTATTGGCCTCCATCTACTTGGGTATTTTGCCAGCTCATCGTCGCGGAATAAGTGAAAAATATTTATATGCTAATGACATTTATCGTATGTCATTGTAATAATATATACCAGTTTGTTGAGATTGGAGTTTGATACAGTTTTTGAAGGAAAGGAAAGAAGGTTTACTATGGATAACAAAACCATTTTGTAAAAGTATAAGTTTTCTATGAATAGTTCAAACGATCAAAACACTTGTAACGTCACATAACTGTATTTTCTACTGACGTTTATAATGTCTAATTTAAAATTATATACAATTTTGTTTACTTTGTCAGTGCAAAATGTAAACATATAATCATATGACGTCATGACGCGTTTTGGGCCAGTTGCTTTAATTTGAATTTAGAATCGTCTTTAGGGGCCAAACGGAAAACAAAAACAACTTTTTTATTTTTGATACATGTTTTAAATTATGTTCTGTTGTGATTTATAACATTTTTTTCGAATTTAAAATTTTATGCAAGTTCCCTAATATGAAGTATTAAGACAGCGTGGGGGCGGTACCCGTACAGTAGTTATTTTTAGTAGATAATGTTAATAAATTTAATGTTCTTACCATCTGTAAAATATGATTTTCAGCTTCTACTGGACTGGATAAACCCACCCGACTTGCAACGTCAGATAAACTAAGTGTCAAAAATGTCTTTGTCAACCTTTGAATATTTTTTTTATAAAGAACCGAAGATACTTGTTTCACAAGACCCATATTATGATCCCTGGTGAACATCTACAAAAATATAATTATTGTTACCAAAACTAATCCATGGTTTTTTCTAAATATAGTTGCCTCCATATTTCTATTGCCCAAAAAAGGGGTGGTATAAATGTTTAATATAAATGTTTAAGAAATTCGAGTAGCGGCTTTAAAGATAAGCATTTCCCGGTATTTGAAAAATTATTGTAAATTAGTCATTCCAGAACTTCAAGTAAACACTTCAAGTTAAAATTATTAGGCGATAAATATTAATCAAGAGAAATTAAACGTTTTTTCTACTTTTAAGGACAAAAAAGCAATTTTATTAGCGGAACCGAATTAAAAATTATTCTGCACATTATATTTGAAGCAATATTTGGTTAAAACATCTCATTTTTGGTGGTAAAAAATACATTACTTTTTCTAGGCTAAACGTGGTATTTATTTGAATTTGCCGACGGACAGTATATAGATGGAGGCAACCATACTAAGATACACGTAATAAAAGGTTTCACTTACTTCAGAATGTTTGTTAAGTACAGTATTCAATTCGGCTGTATTGTTTAATATGAAAGCGTTAGCTAACTCATAATAAGGCTGGGACAGTGGTTTTATAAATCGTGAAACCACCTGAGAAGCAAACTTGGGAATTGACTGAATCTGAAATATAAATGTTACAGTATAAGGAATATCAGATAATATGTTATTGTTATGGTTCAAAATTCAGGCAGCTATCCAATCTAATAAACTAACAATAGTGTTTTCCTGCATACTTTAAAAAATTGTTAATTGTTACAGTGTATAGATAATATTATTAATAAATAAATCAATGTTGTCAATAAATAATGTATGTATGTATGCAGGGTGGCGAGAAAGTATGGAAACACGGTAATTTCTCGGAAACCGCTAGACCGATTTTTATAGATTTTGGTGGGTAAGGGTCTCTTAATGCGACCAATATTATAGTGGTCAATATTACCAACATTATACATTGTTGTCACATCTTCCGTTTTTCTGAAAATCTAATGAACTTTCTTATTTCAAATGGAACACCCATACCATCATTTCGGAATTTGTTAAAAAAAATTTAAACACATTTTAAAAATCACATTTTTTTGGCCCGTGTAGAAATTATTTTAGGTTCTCTAGATCATTGGAAACAAAAAAGATCTTTTGTAATTTTCCTAAAAAGTTAATCGTTTCCGAGTTAAACAATTTAAAACTGAAAAAAATCGAAAAATGACAATTATCAAGGTTCAAAAATACAAGAAAAAAAATAATTTTTGAAATTACAAAGTACCTAAATTCAAGCTCAAACCATCTTCTATCAGCTCCCTATAAGAATTTTTGGCATATTTTATTCTAAAACATTGTTTTTTTTTAATTGTTAATAAAGCGCATATGAGAGGACGAGTGATCAACTGGCTGAATTAACAACTAAAAACCAATGTTTTAAAATTACATAAGACCAAATTACTTATCAGTACCTGATAAAATAAGGTTTGTACTTGAATTTAAACACTTTGTGGTTTCAAAAACAGTATTTTTTACTTGTGTTTTTGAACCTTGAAAATCGTCATTTTTCGATTTTTTTCAGGTTTAATTTGTTTATAACTCGGAAACGATTAACTTCTGAGGAAATTTACAAAAGACCTTTTTTGTTTCCAATGATCCAAAGAACCTAAAATAATGTCTAGCCGGGCCGAAAAAATTTATTTTTATAATTTGGTTAATTTTTTTTTTAGTAAATGTAGCAGTAACTCCTAAACTATGGCATTTTGGTATAGGGAATATAACATTAAAAATGATCAGTATCTTGTAAGAACTTCAAAACGCAAAAAATATACAGGGTGTTCCATTTAAAATAAGAAAGTTCATTAGATATCCAGAAAAACGGAAGATGTGACAACAATGTAATTACCACTATAATATCGGCCGCATTAGAAGACACTTACCCACCCAAAATCTATAAAAATTGTTCTAGCGGTTTCCGAGAAATTACCGTGTTTTCATACTTTCTCGCTACCCTGTATAAATAGAACAGTGCATTTTCGATAAATGATTGGTAAATTAGTTCTGCAGTAATTATAAAACGAATGATAAGTCGTGAGTTGGTAAATTTTAATGTTTCCTTCATCAATATTGTTTTTCTTGTTGCGTTAGATTCTGGACCTGTATTTACTGTGTTCTGTTTAATAACATTTTCGATTCCGATGGCCGTACATCTAGCCATTATTTAGTGCTCTTTCTGGTAGTCTTCTTCCTGCTGAACATCCGTCTCATATATCATCGCTATTCTATCATCCTTCATTCTCGTTAAATGTTATGTTTCAGTTCCTTTTCTCTCACATTATATTTATTCAAAGAACTCTTTTTTGTAAGTTGTTCTTATGCTCCCTCATTTTGGCATCAACGGGTGCCACTTTCTTCATCAACCCTTTCTTTTTAACTGCCCAACAATGAGTTCCGTACATCATAGCTGGACCTGGACAGTTTTGTCGAATTTTTGCTTTCGGTTTCATTGGAATTTTTCATACGCCTCGCTTCCTTCCATTTTATTCATCTCATTCCAATTCTACTGCCTAAATTTCCATCTAGAGTTACTTTACTCCATCCATTTTTAGAGTTACTTTTCCCTACATACCATAAATTGTATCCTTCACCTAGTTTTTTCAGCCTTTGCCCTTTTCACCTTGTCTTTTAAATGCAAGCAATTTGTCTCTCCTTCTTTTAAGCATATCTACCAACCCTACACTCTTACCTATATAATTTCCAGATTCCAAGGCCCTAACCTGATTTTTGTAATGGACCCTCTGAAATAGTTCTGATCTGGAAATTCGAATTTAGGCTCAGTTTGCTTCCTTACGTCAGGAGATGGCATAATTTCAGTATAAGTTTTATTATATTCAAGAACGTGTTTTCATTGTTACGGCCTGAAAAGATTTTCGCACATTTAATACCTGAATGTCTTCTCCAATCAGTATCATGTCCTGTACGATTTAGTCCACACACCACCAATGCAACTAAAGTGCTGCATTACGCCACACCCGCTTACATTATTCTGTACAGACCAGGATCCCTACTGTAAGGACTGTCCTGCTATCTCTCACATTATACTAAATCCAGAATATCTATATGTTGAATATATGTTGTTTTATATCCTCGTTTCTTACTCTGTTCTATATAGTGTTTCCTACTACGGACTCTCTATACTCAATCATGGTCACTAACTCTATAAGGTGAGCCAGACTGACTAAATCTCTAAAGGCCTTTAACTCCAGATGTCAGGCGACACCTACCAGGTTTCATTAAAGTTCTCCTGGCATGCGGGGCTGTATCTGAAATAACAGTCCATTTTCTAACTCCTCGTGAGGCAAGGATGCACAATGAAGAGTCCCAATCACCCGGAAATTATACAGCTGTATCTCGTTACTGTCCATACTTCAAAAGAATGAAGAAGAACTACAAAAAAGTAATCAGAAAAGCCACGATGAAGCTCAGCAAGAGTATGACTACGATTGAGATGTTCACAAATGATCTTTTACGTTGCAAATAACAATATATAATCCAGAACAGGTTTAGATCTGTAAAAGTCTGCTTCATAAAAAATAAGATATTCATTTTCAAATATAAGGATTATGTTCAATCTTCAGCATAAATAATGAATGGTAGTTCAACACTGCATCCTTGACTATCCTTGATGTACCGGGTATCCACTTATATTTTCCCCCATTTTAACTGGCTTCAACTTCTAAACGACTCAAGATAGAAATATGCAGTTTTCGCTGAAATGTTTTATTTTAGTACAAGTTTGGTTTGAATGGATTGAATTTTTTATATGGCTTTTAAATAAAAAATGGCGGATTTTTGAAAAAAAAACCTTGTTGACTTTTTTTATTGAAACACCCAGTATATTTTTTTTGTAAATTGAAAGAACGGTCGTTTGCCTATCCAGCGATACAAAGCTTTTAAAATCGGTTGTCAAATGATTGAGCAATTAATTTTTAAAATGAGAGATGCAATGTGGAAATCACATAACATAATATCAATTTGCTTAGTTATGTAATTTAGTTATGTGATATGTCCACGTTGCACCTCTCATTTTAAAACTTAATTACTCAGTCATTTGACAACCGATTTTAAAAAACTTTATATCGCTGGATAGGTGAATGACCGTTCTTTCAATTTACAAAAAAATATATACTGGGCGTTCCATTAAAAAAAAAGTCAACAAAGTTTTTCAAAAATCCGCCATTTTTTTCGTAATTGAAAGCGATATAAAAAAACTCAATTCATTCAGACAAAACTTTTACTAAAATGAAACATTTTAGCGAAAACCGCATATTTCTATCTTGAACCGTTTAGAAGTTATAGGCAGTTAAAATGGGAGAAAATATAAGTGGACACCCGGTATAAGCTGAGAATTCTGAATTAATTATTGTTGCTTTTAATTTATATATCACTGTAAATAAACGTGATATAAATGAAATAAAAATAAATGGATTCTTTACATTCCCTGAAATAAGTTTTTTTAAATATAAATGATACAGTCAAGAAAAAACTACAGTTGTTGGTTATACCTTATACAACATCTAAACATCATAAAACGTATACATACCTTTCCATAAAGCAACAAAGACACTAAAATGTATTTCTTAAACGATTCTAGCATAATATGTGAAACAGCTAGTGAGGGCGTAGTAATCGCTACTTCGAAAAAATATAAAGCTCTATCTAAATTACGAACAGCTAAGTAGATCATTCCACCATAATAATAATACAACAGAAAATACTTCGATTCGAATTGAGGTCCGTTTGGATTTTGTGACATCTGCAAAAAATACACAAAGAATTAGAACATTAACTATATTCATCATAAACAGTTTTAGACAAATATTGATATAAATATCAGAATATCATTTCAAACACTATTAAAACATAACATTATTAATTATTTATATTAACCCCTTCGGTACGGTGATGCACCCGTGTGCATCATGCTTGACTGTCGGCTCAGTACGGTGATACACACGGGTGCATCATGAATTTTCGTTCGCCATATACGGCGGTGCCATCTGCATCATATTTCAGGTATTTTTGTTCCGTCCGAATTACCTTATTCAAATCTAAAAGTTGGGAAACCAGGCCCAAAAGTGGGTGATGTCCAGAAGGAGATTCGATTTAGTTAATTTGATTGGTGATAAGGTTGTTTGGATGTTTGACTGATGGGATTGTGTGGGAGGTGAAGTTATTGTGCTGCTGTTTATAACTTACCTTACTATCCCTTGCAAGATAATTCGGATGGAATTTCCCAGATTAGGAGACTGGGACGATATCAAGCACAAAATAATCTGGGGAATTCCATCCGAATTATCTTGTTTATCTTTTTTAATAATTTTTCTTTAAAATGGTATTTTATGGATAAAATTTAATTTAACTCACATACTATGTAGAATAATAAATTTGATAAAAATAGTTTAATTTCTAAAATTAGTGTTATTATTACATTAACTTTAATTGGTTGTAGTGTGATACTGTATTTTAACAGAAGGGGTTAAACAATATTTATTTACATAAAGTTGACACATACACATTACACAATCTCAAAAATAGGCTATCTAGAGTCAGTAATGTAAGGTTCTGACATTCTATTCTATTCTGGGTATAGAATAGAATAAAATATATTTAAAATACACATAAAATTCTTACCTCTTGACATATACCTGTAACATCTACATTCAACAATTCTAAAGCTGGTTTAAAACATTTTGCCAACAGGCACAGCTGACACAAGTCTGCATGAATAGATGTTAATTGTGAATCATATAGTCTTAGCTTTGAAATGGCCTTTTGAAGAAGTAATATTCCCTTCATTGGTTGCTTCTGTTCTACTAAATAGTTGGTGACAGAATGACATAATTCCGCAACTAAAAACATTCAATAATAAAATTAAAAAATATGTATAATAAACTAACATAATGAAAAGTTCGGGTACAAACAAATGATTCCAAATGATTGAAAAATACAAAGAGACGAGAAGTTATACACCTATTAATAAAACTAAAAAATAATATGAAGTAAATTCTACTATATTATGTATGAATTATTGAAACAAAAAAGTTATAAAAAATATAACAACTTGTAAAAACTAATAACAAATAATTGTTAAAACTGTGAACTGAATGTATTGCCCATGTTTTTGCAAATTTGTTGTATTTCCAACAAAAATTTAATATAATTCCTTTTATACAACATAGGTACACCAAACTCTTATTTTTTTCATTTTTGTTTCAAGTGATTCCACAGGAATGATTTTTTTTCCTGCTGGATTCATATTAACACATTGCTTGCCACACTTTAATCGGGATACTACTCTCAGGGGCCATTAATATCCACGGCCATAAAAGTTAGTCATACGTGTATTATCAAAAATGAGCAATGTGGCCCCTAGCAAAATATCTGTGTCTCTCATATATGATCGACGTGGCATGCAATGTGTTAAATGGTAAAAAAAAAGTTTGTTCACATTAAGTATACAGTGATGAGCCCGCTAATAACCGGCAAAATAACACAAAAGATAGAAAACATATTAAGTTGTGAGATAAAGAGAAATGAAACTAGTGGAGGTGGGAAATTTGGAGATAATAACCTATAAATTTACATTCGATTTATTGTTCCCACCTTAAGACGTATCAAATGAGTTTGGCAATTGCCACTGTGACAGTGACAGTTTTAGTTGATATAGGTACTCCTCTGATACGTCTAAAGATGGGAAACAATAAATAGAATATAAATTTATAGGTTTTTATCGCTAAATTTCCCATCTCTAGAAGTTTCATTTCTGTTTATCTCACAACTTAATATGTTTCCATCTTTTGCGTTATTTTCAGGTTATTAGCGTGCTCATCACTGTATACACAAGACTGTTATCTGTGACTGCACAACTGATTGACACTAATATGTATTTTTAATACGATTCCTCCATTCAAGAAACAAAACTTGCATATTCTTCAACCAATCAAAACACCAATTTATTCTATCACATTTCTTAAACATATATCAGCTATCAGCGAGTGTGAGAGACATTACCAAATATGAAGATTAAACAATGATCAAGCTCTCTTCAGTTCCTGACTTTCAGAATTTTGATGTCTCTCATGACCTGGTCCTCCCATCTGGTGACCTTAATCAGTAGGTCATTTTTACTTCTATCTATGTGTGCCAGCCATCTCAGTGTCTGCACTTTAACACGTTGAATGCTGCACGAATCATATACAATTCACGCTTATTTTACTTACAGGGCCACGTGAATCACACTTGATTCGCAGTGACTGCTATACTGTGTGGACCACGGCTAAGTCGGCCCAGAGAGCAGTAATATTAAATACACTGCGGCATTCAACGTGTTAATAAATCTAACTATACCTTCTCCCTTCACTTTGTCTCTAAGTTCATTCTTCTTCTCATTTCTCTCTTTTCCATTCTTATAGGGCCCGTGATGGTAAGGTGAATGAACCATGGTGTAGAAAGTGTGCAACGGAAGAAGATACTGCCATACACATACTATGCCATTGCAGTGTGCTAGGTGATGTAAGGCGAGAATTCACTGCTCAAATGACGTTTAAACCAGAAGAGATCTAAAACTACAAATAAGAAAACTGTTGGGCTTTGTTGAGGCCACAGAACTTATTAGAATTTAAGGAGAAGAGCAGGGTGTGGTACAAAGGTCTTATGACCAAGTGCCAGAGACTGAGTCTCGCCTGAGTTAAGAAGAAGAAGAGGGCCAATGATTCTTCAGAGAATTTTCGTTTCGAATCTTCTTAAGTATTCTTTATCTTTATCTGAGACACATTGTCTCAACTGCGTATAAAACTACTGGTCTGATTGCAACTCTGTATATTGTCAGTTTTGTATTTCTGGATAAGTTCTTGTCCTTCATCAGCCTACGATATCTCCAGTATGTTATGTCTCATGTTGTCAACAACATGAGACACAACATTTGTGTCTCACGGTAGCCAATGTGGTAAGAAGCAAAAGATCTAAGAACAAAACTAAGGACCTATAAAATCCTACAAGGCAGCTAAAAAGGAACTAGATGAAAGAAAATCTGCTGGTAATGAAAATCTATGCATTAGATATCGCAATGGTGTACCTACAGTTTGTGAAGTTAAACAACGAAAAAACTAGTATCCTTCCCATTAACAGTTTTTTATCAAAATGTTGGAGGCATTCGTAAAAAGATTTCTGAGGTCCTGAAAAATATTTCCTGTTGCTCATACAATATAATTATTTTAGTGGAGAGTAACTTAAATGATAACATAGCTGATTGTAAAATTGGATGTGATTGTTTTAGTATTTACAGATGTGATAGATCCCAGAGAACCAGTGAAAAGCTGAGTGGCAGTGGTGTACTAGTGTTTGTTAACAATAAGCTAAAATCACAAGCCATTAGTATTCGTGAAAGTCGGGTTGAGCAAATACATCTTATATCGACTTAATGAAGTCAAGTTTGTGGTTGGTGGTGTCTATATACCTCCACAGTCACCTCGCGAAGTATACAGCTGGCATTGTCAAACTGTGGAAAATGTTGTGCTGCAATACTCAGCACAGGATTTCTATATTTTTGGTGATTATAATCTTCCCAATGCATCATGGGAGAATGTGCTGAGTTTTGTTTGATGGTGCATTGTCCTGCAGGTGATCCAGCCGTGGATATTGCTCAAGCCTTTGGTTTTTTTTTAAATTGTATCAATGTAATAATATTCCCAATAATCGTGGTGTTTATTTAGATTTAGTTTTTTCTAATATTAGAGAGTTAAGTATCTTAAGAGCAAGCGATCCCCTTTTAGGTCCTAGCATCCACCATGTTGGTTATGAATGTTGCTTAATGCTCGATGTGAAAGAAACAAATACAAATAAGTTGATTTATGATGAGTTATTCTATGATTTTCGGAATGGTGATTACATAATTCGGCTTAACAACTTCCTTGCTTCCATAGACTGGCAGGTATGTATAGTTGATGATATTGATGTGGCTACAAAATTATTTTATGAAGTTCTTTCAATAGGCATTGCTTACTTTGTGCCATTAAAGAAATATAGTACTTCAACTTTTCCCAAGTGGTTCTCTGCTGATCTTAGAAGAATGACTCTGGAGAAAAAACATGCTCACTATATTTATGTTAATAATCGTTCCGATGCTGACTATATTAGATTTTCCCACCTAAGAACTGAATGTAAACAACTGTCTGAAATTTGTTTCAACAACTATATCAAAGGGATAGACGCTGGCCTAAAAAGTACATAAATGATAAGCGATCTAGTCACAGCTTACCTAACTCATTATTTTATCAAGCCCAATCAGCAACAAATTAATGGTCAAGAAATAGCTAATTTATTTATGAACTTCTTCCAAACTGTGTATTCACCTAATAGCAATAACCTTCACGTACCTATCCATCCATTAAACAGCAATGTTAGTACAAATATTTGTCCTTCGAAGATTACCACGACCGATTTTTAATGGCATATTTTAATTACCGATATTTTTAATATCATATGTGAACTGCCCAATAAGCTTACTGCTGGCCCAGATGGAGTGCCTAATTATTTATTAAAAAAGTGTTTCTGTACCCTTGTAATGCCGCTTGTTATGTTGTTTAACAAATCTCTGGAAACCTCTATGTCTCCTTTTTCATGGAAAGAAAGTTATATTGTTCCTATATTTAAAAATGGTCAGAAAGACAACATGGAAAATTATCGTAGTATATGTATACAATCTGCAATCCCTAAGCTCTTTGACTGTCTTATAGCAAAGCAACTTTCTTGGTTCTCTAAAGGCTTAATATTTCAATCTCAACATGGTTTTTGTAGCAAAAGATCCACTGCAACCAACTTGGTTTGTTATCAATCTGATATGTTATCTCAAATGGAAAACCGTAAACAGGTAGATGCTATATACACAGATGTTTCCAAGGCATTTGATCGTGTTGATTACCAAATACTTTTGGACAAATTAATTAATGTAGGCTTTCATGACACATTTGTTGAATGGATTAAAAACTCTACATATGGTAGAAGTCAAAGAGTCAAGATAGGTTGTCATCTGTCTGACAGTATTTCAGTAACGTCTGGAGTTCCTCAAGGTGGCCACACTTCGCCACTTCATTTTAATATCTTTGTTAACAACATCACTTCCTGTTTCCTAAATAGCAAATGTCTAAAGTTGGCAGATGACTTGAAATTTTGGAAAGTTAAGTTGGATTTATAGTTTGACGTAGCATAAATGCAACGTAGACGTAAGAAACGGACTGGAGACGGAAGAAAATTTTATGTCAATTTATAGATCGACATAGCGGAATTTTTGCGCATGAGTAGAAAGAGTAAACAATGACTTAATTCTAATTCAACAACATAGCCTATAAATTATACGAACAGTAAACAAACTTTGTGTTTATTTATTTATACTTATACTATTATTTATTATAATATTTATCTGTTTTGTGTTACATGGATTAGGAAATAAACGAAAGTATGCTCTTTGGTGCCGCATACCGTGGGATTTCCAACTATTTTGTTTCATTTCCTGGTCTTTAAATGTTTATTGGATTTACCTATCGTATAATATGTGTGGATAACCACGAATTAGGCTAATAAACAACTCATATTTATCTGAAATATTGAAATGACTCTATGATATATTTTTATTAAATTAATAACTTAACATCTGTAGTCAACTTTAAATTTTCGGCTAATGTTAGAGGCCTTTCATGGTTTCGGCATACCAGCCACAAGCCCTTTGACTGACTTGATGGACAGCTGACAGATGAAGTTAGGTTAGATGAGGAAGAGGTCAGATGATGACATAGATATATAATACTCTAGATTGCGCCTTACGATCTTAAAATGGGTGACGGTTGCGACAGAGATAAATGAGCCTATTTGGTCGGTAGTCTCTTTCTAATTCAAGGGGAGTATCGACGACGTCACTATCCTACTCTGTCGTCGAGTATTTTAGATGGTTTGACAGTTCGACCGGATGGCGACGAGAACTGGTCGTTTGTCTTCGGACGTGGATAATCCTGGTTCGAATCCCATACCAATCTTTACCTTTTTTATTTTTTATTTAATCAATATTGCGTTTATTAGATATTATTACATCTCTAAAGTAAATCTATGCAAAGAAATATATAACAAATAAGAAAAACTGTGTAGATACCTATAGATTTTTAAAAATATAAAAGCCAATGTTATTTTTTAATAAGTTAATTGTAGAATAGTATAAAGTAATTGTTAAAAATATTCGTAAAAAATTACCAATAATTAATATCAACATAATGTACCATCGATTTATTAATTGAATCGGTCATTTCAAAAACAACATGAATCACATATTCCTAATTTTACAGAAGAGCAAAGAAAACTAACTATATAGTCGAAAGATGGATGAAATGAATGACATCAAAATTCAGAGTTATATTGTAGTTTTGTTCCTAATGTTTTTACTGGACTGGTGTCGTTTTTGCACACAACATTTATCTTAAAGGAGTCTATTCCTCTCAAAAAGTTAGTTTCTGAAAATTGTGGACTTTGCTGTTTTTGAAATGACCGATTCAATTATATAAGTAATTAGACATTATTTTTATTTATGAAACTATTGTTACAATTTTTTAAAAAAGTAGAAGCAAAATAAACATTCACATCATTCGAATAATGACGAATTTATATCTATTAATAACGAATGACTTTTATTTTACTATGCAGTTCACAAATTATGTATTCCAATATTAACTTACTATAGATACATTTATTATCTGCTAGATTTACTTAGGTCCATTTTTCAGATGTAAAAATATCTAATAAACGCAATATTGATTAAATAAAAATAAAAAAAGTAAAGTTGGGTATGGGATTCGAACCACGATTATCCACGTCCGAAGACCAAAGACCATTTCCCGTCACCACCCGCTCCAACTGTCAACACATATTACTCGATAAAGTGGGATATTCACGTCGTCGATATTCCCCTTAAATTAAAAAGAGACTACCGACCAAATAGGCTCATTTATCTCTGTCGCAACCGTCACCCATTTTAAGATCGCAGGGCGCAATCTAGAGTATTATATATCTATGGATGATGAGATTATGAGGTTAGGGAAGAACACATTTACGATTATGAAAGTTAAATCAAGAAATATATTAAGTTATAGAGTGCCATCCGAGTTTTATTTTTGAAAGAAGCCCAACAACTCAGAAGTGGGATATGGAACAAAACAATATGCAGGCAGAGGACGAAGCCAGTATACCGGCAGCCCCCCCGGCCGGCGAAACCAACGCTACAGTGCCATTGCAGGAACAGTTTACTGTAGAAGATATGATCCAGTCGACAGTAAGAGCCCTATTAGTATATCAGGACAAGTCAAAAACAATAACAAGTACAGAGCCACGAGAAAAAGAGCCGTCCTTTAGTAACAAAGAAATAGGTAACCTGTTACCGGAGTTTTCTGGTCAAAACACAGACATTACGCTATGGTTAGAAAGACTTAATGCGGTACAAAGTGTATATAATGTGCCTGACAATATTATGCAAATTATAGCAATGGGAAAATTGACTGGCCATGCAAAAAGCTGGTTCAATTCCAAAGTTGAATACGTTATGATGGATTGGGAAACACTAAAGGCTGAAATGAGAAAGATGTTCTCTAATAAGGCAGATATCGTGGCGCTGCGCAGAAACTTTGAAAAGCGAAGGTGGAAAGCAGGTGAGAAGTTCACTAAGTACTACCAAGAGAAAATTACCTTAGGAAATAGTGCAGGAGTACCAGAAGGTGAGCTAATCCAGTATATTATTGAGGGTTTTGACAATCCAACACTTCAGAGTCAAGCTAGAATGATGTTGCATGAAATTAAAACCGTTGAGGATCTATTTAGCCGAATGTCCAATGTGGTAAACGAGACTGCCCCACAGCTTAATCATAATAGATTTCCGAAGAGTACAGCTAGCACTTCACGCCAAAGAAGTTCCATACCAGCAGCACAACGTCCTGGAATCCGTTGTTTCAATTGTAATGAAGAGGGACACAAAGTAGGTGACTGTACCAGGCCACGCAGGGAACGAGGTTCATGCTTCAAATGTGGAAAGATGGATCACAGACTTAGAGACTGTCCAGAGCGAGTTCAGCCAGATAGTACAACGAATGTTGTGCAAGAAGCAGGAGTGCAACCCTATATGGTAAACATAGAATACTCTGTGAAGGTAGGAACTAATCTTTCTAATTATAACATTAGTGCATTAATAGACAGTGGTTCACCTATTAGTATTATCAAACTTAAATATGTTCCACACGATTTAATTGTACCTACAGGGGAAAACAATAAATTTACAGGGATTAATGGGACTCCTTTGGAAATAGTAGGTACATTTCAGAAAGATGTATGTATTAATAAAATTATGGTAAATTTAAAGTTTTATGTTGTACCAAATAATACAATGTCATATGCTGCTATAGTAGGTAGAGATTTTATTGCACAACCAGGTATACAAGTAACTTTTTCAAAGTCAGTTGAGATTCAGACTGAGAAAGAAGTTACTGATACATATGAATTTCCTTTTTCTGATGTTTTATTTATTGAAAATAAGGAAGATGATTGCCTTAATTTAGATCCAGCTTTAACATATGCTGAATCAAACATAATTAAAGATTCTTTTACTAAAAATTATCTACATGTGAAAAGACCAGATAAACCTAAAGTTAATTTTGATATGAATTTAATTTTAAATAAATCGGAACCTTTTGCGTTTCGTCCAAGACGTATGTCATTTGTAGAAAAACAAGCTTTAAATAAAATAATTACAGAGCTTTTAGAACAAAATATTATTCAGGAAAGTAGTTCACCTTATTGTTCACCAATTTTACTTGTAAAGAAAAAGTCTGGAGATTATCGTTTATGTGTTGATTTTCGAACTTTAAATAAAAACTTGGTAAGAGATCAGTTTCCCTTGCCATTGGTGGAAGATCAATTGGATCAATTAAAAGGCAAAAAATATTTCACAAGACTAGACTTAAAAAATGCTTTTTATCATGTTAATTTACATACCGACTCAAGAAAATATACTTCTTTTATTACTCCTAATGGGCAATATGAATTTTGCAGGATGCCATTTGGTTTGTCATCCAGTCCGTCTGTTTTTGCACGTTTTATTAATAAGGTATTTAGTGAATTGGTTAAACAGGAAAAAATTCTAATCTATTTTGATGATATACTTATTGCTACTGAATTATTTTCTGAAAATATTGAAATATTAGAGACTGTTTTGCAAATTCTAGTTGACAATTTATTAGAACTTAGACTTGACAAATGTCAATTCTTGCACAAGAAAATTGAATTTTTAGGATATCTTGTTACTGAAAAGGGTATTAGTCCAAACCCTAACAATGTTAGTGCCATAAAAAATTACCCAGTACCAACTGATGTTAAACAGGTACACCGGTTTGTGGGTATGGCAAGTTATTTTCGAAAGTTTATTAATAGTTTTTCAATTATAGCTAAACCTCTTTATGATCTACTGAGGAAAAATTCAAAATTTGAGATTAAACAAGAACATATTATAGCTATTGAAACAATTAAGGATAAATTGATATCTCAGCCTATTTTAGCTATATATAGTCCAAATGCAGAAACTGAACTGCATTGTGATGCTAGTTCACAGGGTTACGGTTCAATATTATTACAGAAACAAGCAGATGGGAAATTTCATCCTATATTCTTTTTCAGTAAAAGAACTACTGATTATGAAACAAAATATCACAGCTTTGAGTTAGAATGTCTTGCAATAATTTATTCTCTAAAAAGATTTCATGTGTATTTACAGGGAATTCCTTTCAAGATTTTAACTGATTGTGATAGTTTTAAATTAGCTATGTCCAAAAAAGATATAAACCCTAGAATCATGAGATGGTGTCTTACTCTACAGGATTATAACTACACCATTGAACACAGGCCAGGTGAGCGAATGAAGCATGTTGACGCTTTAAGTAGAATAAATAGTGTACTAATCTTAGAAGGAAATACATTAGAGCAGACTTTAGCTGTCAGACAGACCACAGATGAAAATATAGTCCGTATAAGAAAGCAATTAGAAGAAGCTGAGCACACATTTTTTGAATTAAGGAATGGACTAGTTTATAGAAAGATCAAAGGAAGAATTTTATTCTATGTGCCAAAAGATATGGAAAGTCATATTTTACACACATATCATAACAATATGGGTCATTTTAGTGTTGACAAGACTTATGAATTAATTACAAGAACGTATTGGTTTCCCCAAATTAAAACGAAGATTAAGGAGTATATAAAAAATTGTTTGAAATGTATTGAATACAACCCTAAATCAGGTAAACAGGAGGGCTATTTACATAATATACCTAAAGGGAATCTACCCTTTGAAGTCATTCACATAGATCACTATGGACCACTACCAGCAGTAGGAAAACAAAAGTATATATTTGAAATTATTGATGCATTTACCAAGTATGTCAAATTTTATGCTTGTACAAGTACATATGCAAGTGAAGTAATTAGACATTTAACTGATTATTTTTGTTATTATTCGGTTCCCAAACAGATAATCTCTGATCGAGGATCCTGTTTTACATCAAGAGAGTTTTCTGAATTTATTGATGAATATGAAATCAAGCATACACTTATTGCTACTGGTTGTCCCCGAGCAAATGGACAAATTGAGAGAATAAATCGTTTATTAACTCCCATGTTAGGTAAACTGTCAAATGAGAATCAGACAAATTGGAAAAAAACACTAAGTGAGGTAGAGTTCAGCATTAATAATAGTTTAAACAGATCTACACAAGAAACACCCGCTAAACTCCTATTTGGTAGGGACCAAAGAGGTAAAGTTAGGGATAATGTTAGAGAGACATTACAGTTGTTAGATGAAGAAGAAAGATGCTTAAAAGACATTAGGGCAAATGCAGAAGAAAGAATAGAGATTTCTCAGGAACAATCTAAGAAGATGTATGATAAAAGTCATAAACCGTCTCAGGTTTATCGACCTGGACAATATGTTATGATTGGGAATTATGACACCACACCAAATGTAAATAAAAAACTTATACCCAAGTATAAAGGACCTTATGTTGTGGATAAAGTTTTACCGAATGATCGATATGTAGTTAGGGATATTATAGGATTTCAAAATACTCAAATTCCTTATGATGGGGTAGTAGATAGTTCACGTATGAAGCCTTATGATGGAGGTAATTAATTATGCAAGTGCAATCTATAGTAGTATGTACTTATTTTCTTAGAGTCAATGTTTATGATTTTTATATTTTCTTAAGTTTCATTATGATTATGAAGGCAAAGTGTTTAGTTTTTATGTAACCTGTTTTAAGGTAATCTTTATGGTCATGAGTGAGATATTATGCCAGTATTATACATTATTGTTGAAACTCTTATGTTGCTGACACGTTTATGATGATATTAGGTTGACGTTATGATTTGTTGACTAATTTTATTGGTGTAAACACATTATGTTATGTTATACATTATGTTACTTATGTCAAATATTAAGATGTATCATTAGGTACATATTTTGAACAGAAGTTTCTATTGTAGGAACCTTCTATCTGATGTGATTAATTTGTATTATGTATTGGGTTATGTATTTATATTCTTATGTGATTTATGCAATAATTATGTTATTTATGCCACTTATGTTCTTATGTCATTTATGCCACTTATGTTTTTATGTTACTTATGTTATAATATTGTATTGTTTTAGCGAGAGTCGATCGAGGTCGATCAAAGGGTCAGGTATGGCCGAGTTGTAGTCAACTTTAAATTTTCGGCTAATGTTAGAGGCCTTTCATGGTTTCGGCATACCAGCCACAAGCCCTTTGACTGACTTGATGGACAGCTGACAGATGAAGTTAGGTTAGATGAGGAAGAGGTCAGATGATGAGATTATGAGGTTAGGGAAGAACACATTTACGATTATGAAAGTTAAATCAAGAAATATATTAAGTTATAGAGTGCCATCCGAGTTTTATTTTTGAAAGAAGCCCAACACATCCATTGTATTAACAAATAATTAACAAAATTCGAATATGTTGACAATCAACTTTTTACACAACACAAGGGATGAGGGGGCGGGGCGGGTCCACTTTGAGTGACAGAACAAAATTCTGCCTTATGATTGGCCAGACGGAAGAAACGCACTGTAAAAGATGAAAGTTGGTCATCTCTTCTGTTACGTTTCTCTTACGTTCCATCAGGCGCTTGCGTTCATTTATAAACACGAGTACACAAAATTCGGTGTTGATCTTTTCCAGTGCGTCTCCGTCTACGCTACGTCAAACTATAAATCCAACTTTATAGGTTGCCTAAAAGACCAAGCTCTGTTGCAAGATGACTTATGACAGATTACAAAATTGGTGCAATCAGAACAAACTTCACTTGAATATAAAAAAATGTTGTTTTTTAAGTTTTTCTCATAAAGTCAATAAAATCGAAACAAGTTATAGTATTAGCAATATACCATTGAATTATGTTTCTTCTATTCAGTATTTGGGTGTTATTTTCGATGAGAAGCTTACTTTCTGTGACCACATAAACACTATTTCAATAAAGGCATTTAAACTTCTTGGTTTTGTTACTAGGAATTGCAAGTATTTCTCCATTAATTCAACAAGGTTAGTGTATTGTTGTTTAGTTAGATCTATTTTAGAATACTGCTCAGTTGTTTGGTCACCCTATTTTCAGAATAATATTGATACATTGGAAAGAGTCCAGTATAAATTTTTGAGATATTGTGCTTACCATGTTCATACTACCATTAGAAATCATGATTATTCCTCTATTGAACAACAATTATCTTTACCCCCACTTAAGAACCGTTGTGATATATCAGGTGCTATATTCATACATAAGATCATACATGGATTTATTGATTGTCCAAATCTGTTAAATCACATTAATTTTAATGTTCCAAACCAAGCTCTACGTTACCACAATGTTTTCAACATTCCTTTCCACAGAACAACATATGGCATTCACAACCCATTGAATAGATACATGGGGCTATTAAATGAATTTGATTATGATATTTTCAATTTAACTTTAACTCGGTTCAAAAGATCTCTTGCTTTGTGATATGCTTTGTGATATATATGTATGGTATAGTTGAAATGTTATTATATTTTGTAGTTTTTAGTATGTAGCGAGCTTTTTAAATGTAACTTTTTGTTATTGATTTTATACTATATGTAATTTATGTTTTGAAACCTAACTGGTGTTGTATTGTAATTTAACTGTTAATGGGGTTATCCCGTGTTTTAAATAAATAAATAAAGATCATAATAAGGCCAATAGTGACATATGATTCTGAACCATTGGCCACACCAAAAAAACACCAAGAGTTGTTAGTAGTTTGGGTGCAGAAAATACTAAGTACCCAAAATCTTTGGTGGGAGAAACTTAAATGGACAAAGGATAAAAAGAACGCATAACAGGCTCTCTGAGCTCTATCAAGAGCTTAACATATTAGCGGTAATTAAGACTTGTGCACATGCTTGGGCCATGTGCAGAGTGATTCCATCTAGAATTCCCAAAATGGTACTATCGGGTGCATTGGCAGGCAGGGTCAAGATGGAACAACGAAGTTAAAAAAGATATGAGAAGATGTAACGTAACAGACTAGGAAAGAAAAACAAGGGACACAAAGAAGACACATGGGTCTACTAAGCTCCTAATGCTTACATATTATTAGAGGTAATATTAGAATTTGTATACTTACATGTATCAGGGGCAAACCTAATTTGTTCTCCATTACAATTTAATATAAAATCATGAGCTTGAGAAAATCTATTATCAGTGGTATTGTTTGGTGGAGGAACACTAAATTTAGCACATAGTACAGCTAAGATTCCCAAAGAATGATGTTGTATGTCCAAAGTTTCCAATACATTATCCAGATGTTGACTGTGCTTTATAAGTACTTCACTAGATTTATTTAAAAATTCACAAAGCTCCCTAAAGTTACCTGAAATCATAACCTTCAATATAGGAAATAAACATAAATTTTTGAAATATTAACCGTGGGTTGATGAAGTCCTAACAGTATTCACAAACTGTTCCAATGCAGATGCCATTTCATTGGAACTACCTATGAATTGGGATAAATTTTAAACTATTTAATTAAAAATAAACACCACAAACACTATCCTCATTTGACTTTTGCGAACCGCTTGTTCGTTTGTTGAAGTACATCCGCATTCCGGATGTATCGTATCAACTTGACATGTCAAACGTCAATAACGCAGCTTAGTCTATCTTTGTTTTTTGCATGGAAAGTAAAAGGAAAACACTAGTGCTCTTCAAAGAACGCACCCAAATGGTGTTATTTGGAGTATGAAAGTGACAGTAAAAATATTTCATTTCACTTACTTTAATTACTCCTGTATCTTGTGTCTCACTCTTTGCCATTAGAACAGACTCTAATTTTATAAAAATAAGAAATGTCAGTGTCAATATTGAACTATCTGTCAAAACGTTTGGATTTGGTGTTTGCTACTGTCATAATTTTGCTATTTATTTGTGAGTGAAAGTGTTTTTGTTAAAAATGCTTTTTGTTTGCTTCTTTAATACGTAAGAAGACAGGAAAACTAAATATTTTTGTAAGAAATAATGTGAAATAAGTTAAAGCAATGAGTGTGTTCGGTGATTTTCAACAAGTTTGGCTGCAAAGGTTTCCCGACAGTCCTCTGCCAGGTGCCTGGGAGGAAGATGTCAGGGCGAATTTAGCAAAACATAAACAAAAGGTGTTAATTTTAAAGGAAGAGTTAGAAAAGGAGGAATTCTACGTTGAATACCTAGAAAGATTGTTAAGCGATGTCGAGGAACACAAGAAAAAAATATCCAAAGAAAAAAGTGATGAATCTGATGATGTCATTGGAGATACTATATCTAAAGTAAATATAAAATTTTCGTGTTTCAGCTCACTTGCGAATGTTTATTCATTTATTCTAGTTGCTTAATTACCATTTCCTTTTTCAAGTTCTTGTTATGTGGTAATTTCTTTTTAAAGGTGTGGTCAATATTTATTTTTTGTGTCATGAGTATTGTAAATATTTATTAGTGATAATAATCTTCATTAATAAAATCTGGTCTTGAGATAACAGTAGGGATTTACTATACCCTCAAATTTATTACATTGATAAAACATTTAAGTATGCTAAAAGGATGCCTTAATTAGTTTGAATTAATTTTACATTATATTGCTCCCAATACCTTGTACTACAAACTATATCACATTTGTGGTGACCCCATTATATTAAAATAAAGGAAGTGGTTACTGACCTTTAATTCTATCTTTATTAGACACTAAATTTTATGTCTGTATGATGATAATTTGTGTAATGATTCATTTTAAGTTTAAGCAATCCAGATTTCATGAAGTGTGAACATAAAAACTTGATGGCACAACAAAGTAAATACCACAGCTGATCTATACAAATCGACTGGTTTTATTATTTGAAGTTGTGTAACGTAGACTATTGCACTTTAAGTAATATTTTTATCATAGGCTATTGATTATATTCAAAATAAGATAGCTAAAAGGAACTACAACGTTAACGGGGTTTTATTATTTCATATCATCAATGGACATCTATATATGGAAAAACCGCGGAGTGCTACCATTTACAGGGGTGCGTTTTTGAGAAATGAGTGAATTAGTCCCTGGGCACAGGTTACATTAGGGTGAGTTCTATGCACTTTTGGTGCAAACACGTCTACATAAAAATTGTTCCTGGTTAAATTTCCTATCTAAATATCTCTTTTTAAAGTCAAAGATACTTTTTTTTACAAAAATATATTCAAAAGAAAAAGCACAAAGAAACCCAAAAGAAAGAAATTTTGTTTTTTGTCCCATAACTTCTGTCCACGGGGATATAGGTATAGACATTGCTTCACAGAAAAAAAACTTACATCTTTCCTCTTTAAAATGATGTTTGGTAGAGGTCATTAGGACTTACAGTTTTAGAAATATGATTTTTCAAAGTTTGCCACTCACAGTAATTTTGGGTAATTTTTTCTACGTAACTTTAGGTATATGCAATGGTACATGTAATAGGAAGAGAAATCAATTGCCTTTAAAATGGTCCACTGCATAACGTTGTGCGACATTTTTAAGAGGTTATGGTTTTTTAAGATTTTATACTTTTAACGAGTTTTTATATTTATTACGATTATTTTTTAAATTTCTCATTATAACTTTTTTTCTTCTACATTTATGTATATATTATATTTTATAATAAAAAAGAAATCTTATTTTGTTTACTTTAAAATGGTGTATTATAAAAAATTGTAGGATTATTTTTGAATAAGATATGCTTTTTCAAAATGTAATAAGTACCTGCAACGATTTTTGATTTTAGGATTATTTTTAAAATTTCTCATTATAACTTTTTTTCTTGTACATGAATATACTATATATTGCTCAATAAAGAGAGCTTACTTTCTGTTCTTTAAAATGGTGTCTCATCTATATTTAAATAAGGGAAACCGAGTGATTCTTTGATATTTTTTTACCTGTATTATTTAAAATTATTTCTTTTACAAAAATTACATAAACATTAGTCTTAGAAAACATCACTTTAGTTAAAATTATTTAAACATTGACATTTTAAAAATTTTCAAAATCATAGTCCAACCCTTCGTTAGCATTAGCATCAATATCTTCCTCTGACACCTCAGTTACCTTAGAGTTCTCACAATGAATACCCATGCATCCTTTGCAGAATATTGAACAACTAATTCCTATCTTCCTACAACCGCAGTTTTTTGTACATCCTTTGGTACATTTACATGCTATTTTTTCAAGCAAAGCTTGTGGTGCAGGAGCTTTGACAGTAAATATTGGAATTACCTAATCTATATTTTGAAGTTTGCCAGCCCCAGTCAAGTGGATCCAAAGTATTAAATATAAAAAATAAAATTCAATCATAACACACAATCACATAAAAAAGTTATAATAAGAAATTTAAAAAATAATCCTCAAATCGAAAATCGTTTCAAGTACTTACTACATTTTGAAAAAGCATATATCTTATAAAGCGGATTTTATTCAAAAATGATCCTAGAATTTTTTATAATTCACCGTTTTAAAGTAAACAAAATAAGCTTTCTTTTTTATTATATAATGTATACCTAAATGTAGAAGAAAAAAGGTTATAATGAGAAATTAAAAAATAATCGTAAGAAATATGAAAAATCGTTAAAAGTATAAAATCTTGAAAAACCATAACCTCTTAAAAAAGTCGCACAACGTTATGCAGTAGACCATTTTAAAGGTAATTCATTTCTCTTCCTATTACATGTACCATTTCATATACCTAAAGTTACGTAGAAAAAAGTTACAGAACAATATGTGCGAAATAACAAGGAAAATTGTCCAAAATTACTGTGAGTGGCAAACTTTGAAAAATCATATTTCGAAAACTGTAAATCCTAATGACCTCTACCAAGCAGCATTTTGAAGAGAAACGATGTAAGTTTTTTTCTGTGAAGCAATATCTATACCTATATCCCCGTGGACAGAAGTTCAGGGACAAAAAACAAAATTTCTTTCTTTTGGGTTTCTTCGTGCTTTTTCTTTTGAATATATTTTTGTAAAAAAAAGTATCTTTGACTTAAGAAAGTGATATTTAGATAGGAAATTTAACCAGGAACAATTTTTATGTAGACGTGTTTGTACCAAAAGTGCACAGAACTCACCCTAATGTAACCTGTGCCTACATACAAACACAGCATAGGTATCAGTGATAACCCATATTGCGCCTGTGGTGGAATGGGAGATCTACAGCACCTCATATTGGAGTGTGGACTGTACACACAAAATATTAAAGTAATGTATGAAAAGTTAATTGATCTAAATTGTCCTTTACCTGTCAATTTAAACGAAATTCTTTTTCCAAAAAATAAGCAGACGTTACAATGTCTTTACGAATATGTAACGTCCTGTAAATTTAAATTTTAAATAGGCTTAGATAATAAAATTATAAAATTGTAAAAATATCACACAAAATTGAAAAATGTATCCATTAAGATAGTATAACACTCTCTAAATTTAGATAATAAGTAGGCTTAGATATTAACTTAAAATTGTTATTGTAATACCATACAAAAAAATACAAATAGTCTGGCTAATTGGCTCTGTCAAAGCCATTAATAAAAAAAAAAAAAAAAAAAAAAAAAAAAAAACCTGTGCCCAGGGACTAATTCACCCATTTCTCAAAAACGCACCCCTGTAAATGGTAGCACTCCGCGGTTTTTTCATATATAGAGATCCATTGACCATATGAAATAATAAAACCCCGTTAACGTTGTAGTTCCTTTCTACAGGACATAATCAATAGCCTATCAGTAGCAGATGTAAAACCTTCCATTAAAATAAAAAAAAATAATAAAAATATGCTTTAATGAAACAATTTGATAGGTGAACTATTTGTTAGTTGTTGTTGAAGATTGGAGATAAAAATAGGAATAGCTATCCATATTGATATAAATTGGGAAATTTTTGTTCCTGAAGACATTGCTTACCTTTATTTGATTAATATAAAAGTACCTATGTATTTATAAAGTTCATTTATGTTTTTTATTCCCAATATATTCAGTCAGTATGTTATATAATTAGCGCAAGAATATACTGAAGACTTTCATCTCTTCAGCCATCTTAATATTTTCACACTGCTCCTCGATAGATATATTTAAGGATCTTTAAAGTAAATACTCGTATTCTACCAATGGTTAGAGCTTTAGAGAAAATTATTTTTCTAGTGGTTTTAAATAAAAAATGTATTTCTACAATTAAAAAATTACAAGGTATTCTATTTTAAGGTTCTCCCCTACATTACTTTCAATTTTTAGCATTCTGTCTCTATAATTTTTAATGTGATTGGGTAATATTATCATCATTTTAAAAACATCAATTAGTCATTTTTTTCGCTGTCTAGTGACATTCGCTGTTTTATTAATTATTTTGCTATTACCTATTTCATTTTCAAGAATTTCTGTATATCTTAACCAATCTACTTGTTGCCCCTTTATAAAGCTTGTTTTGTTTACATAGATATTGTTATTAAACTTTCTATTTATTGATTTGTTCTTCTTCTCCACCCAAATTCTGTACATATTCCTCCATAAATTGCTGTAACCATTTCTGCAGATATTTCCAGCTGATCTACTTTGCCTTGAATCTTTCTGCTCATACCATCAAATTAAACTAAGAATTCATCATCATCATTTGGCTCTACAACTCTTTCCCTCCATTGTTGTTGGTCCTGAGCAGTTATTTCCCATTGCTGTACTCCCATTTTGCTGTACTCCCATCTTTCCATCTCTTTTTTGGGCAACCAAATGACCTTTTGCCATCGAGCCTTTCCCATAATGTGGAGTTTAGAATTCAGAAACATTCTGAAACTAAGAATTAGTGATGGATTTCAACTCTTACCTGTGGAAAGTTCATTTTATCTAGTAACTAGCTGACCCGGCAGACTTCGTACTGCCTCAATAGATAAAAACAAACTTTTGTATACAATAAACTTAAAATAAACAAAAGGAATTCGTAATTAATTAACCAAAAATGCTCGATGTGAATGAGGTTTTATTATTATTTTTAATTGATTACACATGATGTTTGAAGTAATGAAGTTTAGTTAGAAGTAACTAAATAAAGTTTGTAGTGCAACAGTTACAATCTTAAATTTGTTTATCTTATAATGAATACAAGAATAAAAAGCCACTAAACGCCTTAAAAATGAGTGGTGCATACAATATTCCAGCTACAAAAGATCTGATATGAATATTACGTGGCGCGAAAATGTATTTTCATTTTGATGCAAAACAAAATTCTAGTTTTATTTTAAAAGATTTTTCCAGAATATTTGCTAAATTTGAAGTAAACTCGCCACAAAAGATTAACTTTGATACAGTTTGAAACTCTTTTGTGGCGTGTTTACTTCAAATTTAGCAAATATTATGGAAAAATCTTTTAAAATAAAACTAGAATTTTGTTTTACATCAAAATGAAAATACATTTTCGCGCCACGTAATATTCATATCAGATCTTTTGTAGCTGGAATATTGTATGCGCCACTCATTTTTAAGGCGTTTAGCGGGTTTTTATTCTTGTATCAGGAGTTTTTCAAAGTTATTTATAAATTAAATGTATGAAGCTGAATGCAATGTTCCTCTATTACTCGTTAAGCTTTATAAATGGTCACCTTTGTTGCATTATCTCCCAAATGATCTAGTGTCCATCGAATGTACACTAGATTTTTTTCTATTCGAAATAGATTAAAAAAATATATTGAGATGACCGGTAAATGAAGTCAGATTGCCCGTTGCCAGATCAAATTTAGCGTTGTAATCAATACAACTACATAAACCATTTCGGGAATAATCGTTAATTGGATTATACTTTTGTAGCTTAATAACTTCTAAAAGGCTTAACCGATTTTGACCAGTAAACATGAGTTTAAAACGTATTTACCAGTAGTATCTGATGGATCTAAGGTCAAGTATGATAACTGAAGCTATTATAGGAATTATTGAGCTTGAGAAACCGTTTTTCCTGTAAGAAATAGATTTGATCATACTTATGAAGCCTATAACTTAAAAATTCGAATTTTCCCGGATATGACGTATACACCCTTAGATTCGTCTAGGTCTAGAGTCCTTCTACAAACGCTCAATTCGTAGGTTGAAATTTTGAGTAATTGTCGAAAAACCAAAATTTTCAAAGTATAGTTTTTCAGTTTTTCGGCTATACTGAGCCGTGTGTATGTCTGATCCTGACAGCTTAGACACCATTTGAAAGCTTAACTCAACACTATTGATTTGGTGTATTTGCGGTTCTCCTGTCTCTTCTTGATCGGAAGATATAAACCCCCAAAAAATATGCCGTTTTGTACCTACCAAGTCCTCTAGCTGGCTTATGGATGGTCAAAAGTCACAAACTACACCGGTTCTGAATCGGCCCTGACCCCCTCTTCAAACACAGAAAAAAACATTCAAATCGGTTTAACTTTCAAACACACATACATACATACATACATACATATCCACAAACATTTTCCCTTTTTTAAATAAAAATTGAGTCATACTTCTGAGCTCTGTAACTTTTGAATGGTATAACCGATTTTCAAAATTAGACATGCGTTAGAAAGGTAATGATCAGTACTACTAGAAGCCACAAAGGTCAGACTTAAATTTTTGACGTTTTTGGGAGTTTTGGGGACGAGAATGAAAAACAGACCCTAAATAGAAAGGGCCGTAAAATCCAGACCCTTGGACCAAAATGGATGGTTGACATATGAATGGGTGAGTCTTTTCCTGAATTTTAAGATGGGAGTTGACCCATCTTTCAAATCAGTCAGATTTAGAAAATCGAAAATTTCGTGTATATATAGTGTCACGTGTAGGGGGGTGTTGGTGTGCGCCACTGCCGAGAACTACCGTTCTCTGGTAATAACAGCTTTATTTTATCTACATTCAAAACCACCCTGTATTTATAATTGGGTTCGGGGTTGTCCAGCTATATAGGTGTTGATTAATCAAAATAAAATTAAATATCATTAAATAAATAAAGCTGTAGGGATATACATGTCCTTTTCACCCATTTTCCCCCTTACAATATATGCCACTGTCGTAGTAATCATTTCAGCATGTTTTTTTATTATTCGTTACTTTTTACGTAAATATCATCGTTTTGTCTCAAAGCGATAGATTAGTCACTTACTGTCACTTGCTGTTGCGTTTAGTAAATTTCAATTTCTGACTTATCATCGACTTATTTCGTATGCTTTAAATGATGACGAACAGGTAAAGATTCAGGGACTCAACTGTAGGTACATCATTTTCAACATTTTCTATGGTATGGTTTTGTACTGTTATAGTTGTCTGCTCCTGGCTTATTATTTTTGTTTTACTGTAGTTAATTTTTAAGCCTACGAGGTACTAAACTTCATTTAATTTTTATAATATTTTATTTAGTTCTTACATATTATCTGCTACTAAAACTATGTCATTTCCAAATCTTAAATGGTTTAACTACGATCTGTCGATGTTTATACTCTATTTATTTAGCATAATGGTGAATAGTTTGGGAGAAATGAAGTCTCCTTGTCAAGCATAATAATATACTGAAGATTTTCTATTTTGCCAGGACTCGGTCCACTCTCCTAAAAAACATTCTATCACTAACTGGTTTATAGATGCATATAATATAATAGAACCTTTTTGGAGGTCTTAAAGGAAAAAGAATATTTTTGAGATGTGAAATTTCTATGTAATTTAATAGGTACAAGTTACTCACTGCATCCCTTGGTAAACTACAAACTATAGCAAAACGCTATGGTAGACATCATACTATAGTAACACCAATGAATTTTGAGATCTTTTATCCCATTTGAGGAAGCATTCCTTCTTTCGCAGGAAGTTGTAGTACGGGTAATATAAGCTATCGTTTTGTGTAAATTTATACAGTGGTGACCAATGAAGATCATTCTTGAGATGTTTTATTCCATATACCTACCTATGAAATTTTTAAGAATAAAAATACAGAAATGGTCATTTTTAATTTGTACTGATTTATAAACCTGTACTTAGTTAGGTAACTGTTATGTGACACTATATCAGTGTCATATTTAAATTCAGTTTAGCATAGATACTAAATTCATATAAATAAGTTCATTATTCAAAAGTTGAATGTGTAGAGTTCATTGTATCAAATATTTTGTGCCTTGACATTGTTACTTATATTCCTTGTTTTTTTTTTCATTTCCTATGTTGATAATGTCAGAATAATTTGTATGTCAGTTAACTCACTGCTTTCTTTAGAGTAGTTTTATACAGGGTGTTTCATTAAGAATTGTCCATATAATAACTGGAGAAACCTTAGAACAAAATACGAAGATTTAACCTAAAACACTTAAATAAAATATTCCTCCTTACCGAGATACAGAGTGTTTTATTACAAATATTCTAAAATGATTTTAGCCCATTGTTAAGCACCTTTTAATATATTTTTGTTCAAACTTGACACACAGTTTACACATGTTAAGATACATAAACTAGTCTTAAAGGCAGGGCACAAAATATCCATGATATTTATTTAAATATCAAAATATCGGATATATATGATATATATCCGATATATATCCAAAATGTGATATTTATATGATATTTATGATATTTTGGAAAACATTTCAATAGAGAAACTAAATTGACCAAAATAAGACTCTAAATGTAGAATGTAACACTATAAAATAAAAGATATATTTTTACTTTAAATAAAAAATACAAAAATATAAACGTACGTATGGTAGTATGTTACATAAACAGAAAGCAAAATGATACGAGTGTCCCAAGTAACAACTAAATAACTAAAAATATTGAGAA